>NC_134930.1:2763963-3021717 GCF_051020765.1 Lasioglossum baleicum
AGAGAGAGAGAGAGAGAGAGAGAGAGAGAGAGAGAGAGAGAGAGAGATTTATTATTAGCTTTCTCAGCTATTTACAATACACATATAAATACATGCATACATACATGCACAGTTTTACACATCATTCATTACAAACTCTTTCAACATTCGCTTAAACATTACTAATCGATCACACTGTTTTATTTCAATTGGTAATGCGTTGTACATTCGCACACCCTCGTAAAATAGACTTTTTTGCGCGCTTCTTGATTTGCGAAATTCGATGACAATATTCCCTGCCTGCCTAGTTTCGCGGGCTTCCCCTACTATTCTAAGCCTGTTGCTAAGTTGCATGGGCATCATATTATTTACGATCTTAAAAATAAATATGCACACATTGTAGTACAGCCTTTGTCTTACGTTCATAAATTGCAGCGTTTGAAGCATGCAATCAACTTTTGTACGCCTGTCACACTTCAGTATGACTCTCATCGCTCTGTTTTGCGCTTTTTGGAGCCTACTTAACTGTGTATCTCCCATATCAATTAGTAGTGTTGCACAATACTCGAAGTGAGGAGCTATGATTGACTTATATACAGTACATCTAGTGTAGGCCGAGATATAATTCCCCATTCTGTTTAAAAAACTTATTTTTTTCCCTATTTTCTTTAACATGTAATCACAATGTCCGTTGAATTTGAGTCTGTCATCGATAATTACACCTAAGTACTTTATTATTTCTACGCGCTCAATTTCATTTCCATCCAAGCATCTCACAGTAGTATTGCCTCTCAATTATTTTCTTATACCTCTAACTAACATATACTTCGTTTTCCCCGCATTCAACTTTAGTTTATTGGTGTTCATCCATAACTCTACTGTTCTAAACGCAATATTCAATTTTCTCTCAACCTCCGCACTACTCTCACCTATTACATAAATTAAGGTATCGTCCGCAAACATTTTTATATTACATACCTCCGAACACGCTTTTACAATGTCATTCATATATATTATAAATAACAATGGGCCTAATACCGAACCCTGTGGCATCCCATATTCTGTTTCCAATATCTTTGACCATTCTTCATTCAGTCGAACTTGCTGCGTTCTATCTTTTAAGTAAGACCTAAACCATTCTAGAACCGTTCCTGTAATACCATACTGATCTAGTTTCTCTAACAATCTTCCTCTGTCAATTGTCTCGAATGCCCGTTTAAGATCTACAAAAATGACTCCTACTATTTGTCTCTCACTGATGAATAATTTCCATTCATCTATAACGGTTTGTATGGCTGTTTCACAAGAGTAATTTTTCCTGAACCCCGACTGATGCTCCGTTATGATATTGTTACTTTCTAGGTACGCTTCAACTTGTTTTTTTACTATTATTTCTACCACTTTTTCATATATCGGTAACATATTAATAGGCCTATAGTCACTTGCCCTCTTAGGTTTTCCTACTTTTGGTATTGGAATTATCGTGGATGTTTTCCACTCATTCAAAAAACACCCTTCACTCAGAGACTTATTAATTATATCTAAATATTCTTTACCTATCACACTAAATACCGTTTTTAATATATCGCTCGTTATTCCTTCTTCCGTTCCTTTCTTTTTTGGTAACTCCCTAATGATTGTTTCTAACTGCTCTGCCTTAACTGCCTCAAATTTTTCCATCTCTCCCTTCTTTTCAATACAATAAGTAGTTCTCTCGTTTGGGCTCGTAGTATTATCCCTGTCTATAGATTTTATTATGTTTTGAATACTCTGTATATAATATAAATTAAATTTGTCGGCTAATTTGCACTCTATATTATTGTCTAATATCTCGAAATCTACATTTTCTACATTTTTTGCGCCAGTTGATCCTCCTCTAATAATTTCTTTTAATGCTTTCCACATAGCTTTGGGATCGCTTCTATTAAGATCAATCATGTTTTCATGATATTCTTTTTTCTTTGATCTAATTAAATTTACCACTGCGTTCCTTTGTGTTTTAAATAGGTGCCAGTTCTGTTCCGTGCTATCGTACATTGCTTTTCTATATGCCTCATCTCTTTTAGTCGCTAACTCTTCTATTTCCTTGGAGTACCATATTTTCCCTTCCCATATTTTCGGTATTCTAAAGATTTTTTTAGGTGCCGAGGTATCTAGGGCATCAACTATACTATTGATTAGTTTCCTTGCTCTTAAGTTAATGTCTAGCTCTTGCCCTTTTCCAAGGTTACTCTCCACTAGCTTAACAAATTCCTCCGCATTATATCTATTATAATCCCTGCCACTGAATTCTTTATATTTATTTACAGTCTTGTTTGTATTTATGGCGACTTTTATCCACGCGTGATCCGTTATCTTGGGTTCATAGCTTACTACTACATTTATTTCTTTATTCGTAAAAACTAGATCTATAATTGTTTCACTATTTTTGGTGACTCTCGTTGGTTTGTCTACATGTTGCTTCATTCCTAAACTTTGCATAGTCGTTAGAAGCTTATTAGTATAATACGAGTCGGTCTTACAATCTATATTAAAATCTCCTAATATTATACATTCTTCTTTTATTGTTAGTTCTTCTACTATCTCCTCTAAGAATCCTATAAACTCTCCATGCGACGCACTCGGTGAATGATATATAACCATTACCACTCCTTTAAACAATATCTCTTTCACTTCTATTGCCACGCACCAAACGATTCTTTCTAATTTTTTTGATACCACTATTTCATATTTAATATCGTCTCTTACATATATAACAACCCCCCCTGTGTTCCTTGTTTCTGCGTCGCATCTGACCACACTGTACCCCGGTACATTTATTTCGCTATCTTCGATTTCCGCAGTCAGTCTCGTCTCCGACAGTGCTATGACTGCCGGATTTAATTTCAACATCATTTGGTGCTGTATCTCGTCCTTGTGTGCCAGTAGACTTTGTGCATTTGTATATACTATCTGATCCTCTTCAATCTGTAGCTGCTATTTTTTTGTTTCCCATCCACCTCTTCTCTTCTCTTCTTCGATAGCCCTCTTATATGATGGGCATTCCGGATCCATAGCATCATGGTCGTCCTTTATTTTCAAATTGTATGTTTTTATTTTAAACATACAGTTCACACATTTATTATGAACCTCTTTGCATTCACTTGCTTTATGATTTCCTGCACATTTATGGCACGATTCATCTCTCGTACAGTTTTTAGCAATATGGTAGAAACCCCAGCACTTGAAGCATCTCTTTATACTGAGGTGATTGTACACAGGGCATTTTCTCCAGCCTATATTCAACTTTTCTTTTTTTAACATCACTGCGTGTGTTACTTCATCTACTTCAATTATTATAGATCTACCTTCTTTACTTTTATTTCTAGTCTGACTATCATCTATATGTTTTTTTTTCTGGATTTTTTTTACTATGATAATGTGAGATTCACCAATACTATTCTGCTTCTTGATTGTATCTATTAGTTCATCATCATCCCCCTCCATTTCTTCCTCGCTAATATTGACAATTTTTATTTTCGGCTTCTTTTGAAATGATTCAGTAACGTTATAATTGTCACCTAGCTTCGACTGTACTACGTCTTTTACTTTCTCCATTTCTTCTCCGGTTTCACAGCCTAGAATTACTGTTCCTTCTTTTCCTTTTCGTACCTTTGTTATCCCCATTGGCATATTCTTAATATCAACCTTTTCTTTTATTATTTTCTTAGTGGTCTCGCTTTCTTGCTGAGTCTTCGGTTTGATTATTATGATGTTTTCCTTCTTTTTCTTCGTCGCCTCACTGTAGCTGACACTGCCGTGCACGTTTACGTCTGACACCTGCATTCTTCCTCGAAACATTTTTCGTAATTCTTCCATTTCTTGTTTGATACCTTTTAATTCCTCTTGCACTGTCTCCTTAATTAGCATTTTTATTTCTCTTTTGCATGCCATTTCATTTTTCATCTCTCTCATGGTTCTTACTACCCAATCAATTTTCATATCCATGCTCGCGTTCAAACCTACCGTTCTGCTTACGTCACTTTCTGACGATCCTATCGAACTTTGTCTTTCTCTTCCGCCTCGCGTCGATGTATCTTTTTCGCTGTCAACTGTAAACTTCTCATATGGGCCAGGACATGTCACATATTCTCGATTTTTATCGTACACCTTATGTTTACTTGCACATCCAGGGTGAAAAAAAAGCTTAAGGCACGACTTACATTGTACGACCAGGCTTCTTATCGCCTTCTTACATGCGGCACATCTATATTCCGAGTATTCCTCGTCCATATCAATAGGTATCGACTGACGTCGATTGTTTTGATTTTGGGCGCCCTCACACACACACACAGGTGTAGTCAAGACACGTCGCTAATAATGGCTGCCTTTCGCGGAATGTTTCCCGCATGGGAAATGTTTCCGCGTTCTTCTGAAAGCCACACACTCCCGTTTGAGAAATTATTTCCTACTTGGTCCTTACGTTTATTCTCAACGCCACGACACCCTTATATAATTTTATTCACTTCTGGTTCACCATAAATGCACAGTATTCGTAGAGCGATCTTTCACTATCTTTCATCTCATAGAGAGAGAGAGAGAGAGAGAGAGAGAGAGAGAGACGTCGTACACACTGCTATACGGTTTTGTTCACAGAATGTAATCGTTAATCGCAATGAACGATTCATAAGTAATTAATCGTTAATCGCTATTAACGTCTAAACTAAGATATTAATTGTTAATTGAGATTATCGATTGAAGTAGAAATTTATTCGTCAATCGTTGATTAAATTTTTGCCCAACTATGCCACCTAGAACGCCGACGTATACATCAGAAAATGCACCCTTCCCCTAGGATCAGAATATTTTACATTGAATCGATATTTTCGTACGTCTACCCACTTCGATGGAAACTCGCTTGGTCACCTTATGAAAATCACCCTGTATATCTGTTTGTGATCTTTGACATTTGTGTCGCCGAATTGTTCATTTCTTAATTTCGATATGGTATACAAGTTCACGAGCACTTAGTTATAGTAGAGCCTCCCGTTTCCGAACGTTTCATTCTCCGAAAATTCTTTAAACTTCTCTGGTATTAAGAATGTCTAACATCTAATATTTTTGTGAAAGATTTGGTAAGCTCCTTTTGTTTCTTTTCTTGAAGTCAAGATCCGATCGAGTGCTCGGAACTCATTGTTGGAGCAAAGTTCCGAGAAACTCATGAGGGGAAAAAAATGTTCAGCGCGGTAACAAGCCGAATTCGTGGTGGGAAATGCTTGATCCTCACGTAATTTTTCCTCGCGGCTGAATGTAACGGTGGATTTTAGGTTCGTTTAAGGTTACACGTTCCACGGTTTTATTTTCGGTTCGAGGCGTGCGAATACGCGTCGTCGTATTCCAGTCCACCTTCTTTACCGTCGCTAGGGCGTCATAAACTGCGGTATTTCGATTCGAATGCGCGACAAGCAAAAACGTGAGTTCCCGCGGCTGTCGGGTTAAACGGGTGACAAGAGTGTTTCTGGGCCAACGGGATGAAGAAATGTATCACGTTACACGTTTAAAATTGTAAAGAAAGGCGGGCCTGTGTACGGGCGTCTGCTCTTTTAACATTCCACGTATGCACATACACGCGAAGCGAGTGAACGACTTTCGCGGGACAAATGGCCGGCCATTTCTACGCCTACTTTTCTTTTATTATTGAGCATCTGGGACATCGCGTGCGATTCTTTACACATATACACTCCGGGACGATACTATAAGAGAGACAAAGACATTAAACACATGTTTAAACAAATAGAGTTTCATTATTTGGACGATTGTTTAAACAAGTACATTTGTATTATTTAAACGATTGTTTAATCAAACAAATTTTTATTATTTAAACACATGTTTAAACAAATAGAGTTTCATTATTTGGACGATTGTTTAAACAAGTACATTTGTATTATTTAAACGATTGTTTGATCAAACAAATTTTTATTATTTAAACACATGTTTAAACAAATAGATTTTCATTATTTGGACGATTGTTTAAACAAATACATTTTATTATTTAAACAGATGTTTAAACAAATAACTGTTTATTATTTAAGCAATTGTTTAAACAAATAAATTTTTATTAAAAAAATATATATAAATATTTATATTTTTTTATTTTGTACATACTTATATATATATATATATTTATATATATATATTTATAACAATATATTAATTTATGTATATATCGGGGACCGTACAAATAAGCTTACGCGACAGGTGAGCGACCGTCGCGTTGCATCGCCGTGGGTTTACGTCAGTTTACGTGTAGTGAAGTTAGTTTAGCACATGCTTGTGCACGTGTTTGTAATAGAGTATTCCAATTAATAAAAAGCGTGTGTAAGTGATTCGGTAACTTCAGCCACCTGTCACGCGATTGTGTTGGTGAAATTTGTCACTGTCACAGGTAAGTTTATATTTTATTGATATGATATATAATTTCCATTATTTGTAACAATATGTTGACATTTTCAGGTAACCTGTCAATTCCTGATTTCCGATGACTTGGTATTGTGTTGGTGAAACTTGTCACTGTCATTTCAGGTAAGTTTTTATTTTATATTTATTTTCTCGGACATTGAAACATTACTGACAAAAGGAAAATTAAAAGATATTATTAGGTTGGAGAGAAAATTCTAGCGTATTTTAACTTTAACACTAATCCTACCAACAGCGGTCAAGATGACCAGTTCCAGATTTTTTATTTTACAATTAGAAAGTTAATAATACTGATTTCATAAGAAACAATTGTATAGATATCTGTAGTAGTGCACATTTTACAATAGGAGCCATACAAAGTCTAAATAAAATCAATCTTATCATTTTTATAAGGGAACATGTGTGTACCAGTTACTTTTGAGGCTCGGTAGGTTTAGCGTTAAAGAAAACATTTGATTCAATTTATAAAAATACATGTTTAATATTATTCAATTATATAATTTTCATTATTTGTTACAATATGTTGTCATTTCTCAGATAACCTGTCAATTCCTGTTTTCCCATGACTCTCTAGTTAACATGTGTTTTGATTTACAAGCAAAATTACCTGTTTATTTAAAATACGACATAGCTTTCCCTCCAACCTAATATATTCATGCTAAAAATCTTCCCGTTTATTGGACAATGCTTTTCACCAAGAAATTCTAATTTTTAGATGCAGCGAAGATATCCAAAACATCAGTTCATCAGAAAGAAAATAGTATTTCCATACAGATGTGACTTACATTAGCAGAGGACCATGGAAAAAAACAAAACAGTTTCAAATTATTAACACAAATAAGTAGAAATGATTTATACACCCTGCACAAATTATAATAAAAACATATCATTAATAACATATTATTCCTTTCTTTTAACAACTCCTTGCGTTATTTATTAAATTATTAATAATTTAGTATAAATTGTATAAATTTATGCACAAATGTAAAATTTATGTATTCAAACGAATAAAAATTATTAATAAAAATAAATAGAGATAATTTAAACACCCTGCAAAAATTATAATAGAATCTACAATTATCGTGTTATTTAACGAGCAAAAATTGTTTTAAAAATTACTGACAAATATAAACTGAATTACTTTATTAATAACATATTATTTCTTTCTTTTACCAATTCCTTCCCTTACTTATGACTTGTATGTATTTAGTTAAATGCATCTATATGGTGTGAGGTACAAAATTAAATATTGACAATACTTCACAACTTTTACAATATTTCGTACATAACCGTGGTAACGTTTAACCTTCAAAAATAAGAAATTTTAGGAGCCTACAAGCTCCCCTTGTTCTATGAGCTCCACAGTTTTTAAACCGATCATTTGTACATTTAGTGTTACGATTTGGCAACGTCGCATCAAGATGTATTTGAAATCAAATACAAATTACGATTAAAGATACATGTGATTTCATCTCTGAGAAATACTCGTCACGAATAAAAAAATTGAATAAAGTATCTTGCTACGTCGAGCTTCAAATACATCTGAAGGTTAAGATGAAATCGTCCCATTGAAATCTCACAGATACATTTCCAATAGCCAAAATCTGACGGATACAACCGCAAGATACACGGTGGCGCTGCTTCGACTCTCAAATAACTGTGAAAGATACACTGAAAATTCTCACGCTGTATCTTACGGATAGTGCCTCTTGAATAACTTCTCGCCGCTAGAGGCGTTGAATACGCATACGCAGTTACTTCGAGCTCAGATAACCTACAGATGTCAAATGAAATTTTTTGGAGAGTATCTTACAGATACACTGTGTCGAATATGTATTTCAGGAAAATAACTACAGATAAAAGATAACTTTCATTTATCTTTTATTTGAAAATTTTAGATACATTTTTGCCCATCTCTGGTTTATACCAGGAGACGTTCTTCAACGCAGAGTATTTTTACTGATATTTCTAAGAATTACAAAGTTACATAAAAATACCTCTTACTAGCCGTGAAAAAACTACAGTGCCCGAAATTTCCATAAAGCCACCTATATTTTGATGGATTTTTGAAGTGAAACTTCTTTTGGCAGGGTGTTCGGCGTCGACCAACGCACAGTGTGTCGTCCAATGGAAAAAAGTCCGAAAGTCAAAGTGTAAGATCGGCAAATTTATGTATCCTAAAATGTTCGTAACATTTTCTATGTTCTAAAACTGCCTTAAATTTTAACTGAATAAATCAATTTGTTATTAAAATTGAGGCTGAAACTTTACTGTCAAATTCCGTGCATTTTTTAAAACATGCGTCCCTCGCAAGCTATTTGTTTTTTTAATTTGATTTTTACAGGGTGTGTTTAACATTATAAGACTTTCAGTCTCCCAAAATTTTTTTTTTAAATAATCACAATTTGTCCTAATTTTTTATGTTTAACATTTATCATCTTTCATTAGAGTTTTAAAAAAAGTACATCAAAGTATTCCCGTGAATTTTTTTACAGTAATTGGTGGCATATTAAACTTTAATTTCGCGTTGGTTTAAATCTGCTCACATTTGCTCAAGCGATGAAAATAATAAAAAAACATATTAAGACGCTCGCGCTCGGCGGCTTTCTGCGTAGTCTTTCGAAGAAATTTGTTGCAATTATTTTTAAACGCATGCCATTTGATAAGTATTTACATATGTGTGTTCAATTTTATTCTTATAAATTATATATTTAGTTTTAAAATTGTTTAAATATTTACAATCTTTCAATTGAGTATTAAAGAAAGTACCAATAGGTTCCTTTGAGATTTTGTATTATATTAATTTAAAGCACATTAGACTTGATATGACGGTCGACCTTAAGTGCATAAACATACACAAATGTTAAAAATAGTAGAAATTTATGTTGACGTTGAGACGCGTGCGTTCGCCGTCCACGCCTTTAACGTAGTCTATCGAGTTCCTACTTGAGTCCGCGCGAAACGATAAGACAATATGTTTACTCATTATGTTATTCTAAATATACAGTCCATTATTTGCAATTGTTTATACGATAGCCGTCGTGGTCAAAAGTATCAGACGTGAAACTGAAGCCGAACATAGTCAATCGCAAACGCGTCCAAGTTATTAATAATCTGTAAATTCATTTCCTACAGTATTTACTTTTATTCTACATATTACATTTATAACATTCTGTAATAGTATTTTTGTTATTGTGTGTTGTATTATATGTATATCATTTAGTTTATGCGTATTATTTATATAATATGTTCCGTCGTGTGGAACAATGACGACTTCAACAAGTCCATCGAAAATAACTCAATGAAAAAAAACGTAAAAAACAAAGTTGTCGCATTTTAAAAAAAAATTTTTTTTTAAATAATTAGAAAAAATTTTTTTTTATATACCAATCAATTTGTCTTTGCATTTTATTTCAAAAAGTATTAAGGTACCTTACTCGAAAATTGCATAGTTTAAGAGTTATGACTTTTTTCCCGAATTCCCATATACTCGACACACTGTGCAACGGTCGGAGGCGCCAATGGCGAGGAAGGCAATGACAAGGATCGTGAGAATGAGGGAGAGAGAGAGGTTACACACACAATTCAGGTTCACAACTGCACTTTATTCAAGATTATAGGTATATAGAATCGCCGAAGTATCGAAATGTGGATATCTGGCGCGTGCGAGATTCTGCCTTTTTTTGCGCGACGGAAATCTTGTGCTTCCCTTGACAAGGGCCGCCGCGAACGGAGATCTTCAACGCGTCATCGGAAATCTTGACGCGGGCAGACGCGGGTGACGCGAAAGGATGAGGAATTGACGGCGACTCGAAAGAAACGTCGAATGAATATGACAGAATAAAGAGCCATGATTGTCGCGAACAAAGAACAATGTTAGAAAAATAGAATTTGCTAAATGAATGAGCGTACTTCGAGTACGCTCCGAGGGTCGCTCCGCCAAGGGAGGGCCTTTAAATATTCTCCGAAACGGCAGGCGGGGTCGTACGTGATTGGTTCCGGATCGATCGCATGATCCGGGAAGACGTACCGTTCGAGATTCAAACCTCGGGGATTTGCCGGTGATGAGCGCTTACAAATACCTCGCGGCCTTGCGCAACGGTAACGAGCTATCGCGACGCGACTCTAAACAGTGCTGAAAAAAGAATAGCAACTGTCGCTCGACGGTTGGCGTAACGACCGACAAATCCCATAATTCGAATCCCGAACACATCACAGAATTCGCGACACGAAAATGCGTAACGGTAGTGGTGGGGATGGTTAGCCGAGCTAGTCTTAAATAAAAAATGGCTGTATCTCGGGAACGGTGCGTCCTACCGTAAAAATAACGAAATTTTCAAAAGGCTCAACTCGAAAGCATATAGGGTATGCCCAACCACGTGACGTATTTATATTACTGTCAGCAGAATAAATTACCTCGCTTTCTATTTCTCTGTAATTTGTGAACCATTGTCTGTGCTTGCAGATACGGTGAGTTGCACCGCTATCAAGCAACCAACAGTTGTCCAACTGCGCGCTATTTACTTCTAATAAATACGAGTCCCTACTCTTACGTGGAAAATGTGTACCTGATTCATGATTTGATTTATTCTTCCACTGTGGTGTTCTGCAGTATCTTCCTATGTGTCCCTGCTTGCCACGTTTGAAACATTTCCTCTCATTCACCCTGGAGTCTGGAATCCGGCGCTGTGGTTCTCTGCTTTAGTTGTAGGCTTCTATGCTGCGTTGACCTTGCCCACCTTGGTAATGTACTTCCTTCGTCTGGTAGTATGCTTCCTTTTGTTCGGTATTCTTCTCTGTTTCCTTCGCTTTCCTTCTGTCTCATATTCGTTCAACAGAATTCCTTTTATTTCAGAAGATTGGAATTTCTCGTCGTCCAAATTTGCCAATGTCATAACAATAGCTTCATAATTTTCTGGCAAACTGTTCAGCATCGTGTACGCTAAATCTTCATCCCTTGTTTCGTAGCCAGCTTCTTTCAGGTTATCGCAACATGTTTTTATTCTTGCAAGATATGAGGTCATAGATTCGTCAGATTCGAGGCGTATTGACACTATTTGTTTTCTTAATTGTAAAATTCTAGCTCGTGACTTAGGTTCAAATACCTTTTTCAATACCTCCCATGCATCGGATGCGCTCTCACAGTCGATGATATGCACTTGCTGATCATGCTCAACACTCAGTGCAATTGTAGCTAATGCTTTCTCTTCCTTCCGTTTGTAAGCTTCCACTGCTGCTGCATCGTCAGCCTTCGGTCTTGTTGCTTCTTTGGTCACGTGTTGCCACAATTCTCGTTGCACCAATGCCATTTTGATATTCCACGATCGGTAATTGTTTCCGTTTAACTTGTCGATCCGATCGACTGATTGCGAGTACAATGCCATTTTCGTTTCCTTTTTGCTTTTTATCTTACTTGTACTTTGAATTTATGACCACGTGGCGTCTATGCACATAACCTCACTTCTGTTGCTTCTCTTTCCGACGCTTACGTTTTTACTTATGCCCATTTATATGAACAGAAATCTACCTACATGCCATTTATCTAATTGCTTTGCGTTTCCTGGGCCCATAACCTTGTGAGAGTTTAAACAAAGATAAATAAATAGTTTATTATAATAATACTGGCTTACACACGTGCTACTCTTACAAGCGATATACATACAAAGTCTAAAAAGAAGAAAACGCGCGCGCAAGTACATAGAGCAGGCGTGGGCAATTTTGCCTCAATTGAGGCAAAACTGTCCCCACCGTAGCGCCCACTGTCCCCCACCAGCATCCGCCTTTACTATGTAGGAAGGACGCGTTTCGCTTATCGCAAGCAGTGCGCAGGCCTCGTGCATCGGAGCCACGAGGAGCGCCACTGAAAGGAAGCTTGGTGGGGGAAGCACGCGTTTGAGGGGCTCCACCCGTGCCCATGCCTGACATAGAGGAACGCACTTCACTCTAACGCATATCGCGCCATCTACACATCACACTTATAGCGGGGAATACCAAGTGTCAAACCCCATCACATCAGATAGCGAAAAATGTAAGATTTTAGTGTTAAATATTACATCCGAGGTAATTCTTTAGTACTAAAATATAATAGAAGTTTCTCAGTTCCGTTTCGCTCCGATATTTCCGAAGTAGTATTAATAAGATGTCATGTACAAAAAGATGAAACAATATCTCCCCGAGGTCACACAATTTTTTGAAGAACCTGATATGAATGAAAATATGTCATGTGACGAAGTATTGTAAAGTTACTTGTATACAAATCATTTTGCATTTTCCATAATTGTGATTGTAACTGGTGTTTTAAATGCAATATTTACCATTAAAATCCTACACTGTTGACTATCTGAAGCATTTTACTGTAATATATAACAATTATGTACCGTACATTTGCGAATATTAGTTTTGTCTACGATGTAGGGCAAATTCGCCATTTCGGAACGTTACCGGTCGCTAAGGAAATGGCGATAATTCATAAGGTCGCAATAGGTCGCAGGGAAATGAAACGTACACTTGTTTAACAGCCTTAACAGTTTTTTTCCAAAAAAATTTTCCAAGAAAACTTTTTCGTTAGTAAAATGTACCAGATGTGTAGACTTCTCTTTTTCATCTCCCAGAGCTTTAAAAAATTCAATAAAGCAATAAAATCAGAATATTATATTAAATTAGGACATGCCCAACAATAGCAAGATTGATAAACCAGCGTTACAGCTTACAGCGCGATAATAAATCGCAGAGGAAATTTCAATTATGATTCAAAATGTCGGTCTTCTAGAACTACTAGTATCTCCGACAGAAATACGTATTAAATATTGGCTGTAACAAAAAAATGTGCTCTGGAACCTTATAAATAAAGTACTATTACACAGATTTTTAAACAACGGAAAAAATTTTTGTGTCTACGATTGTTTTTACAGTTCCATGACAACGATTTACTATTTTCCTTATTTCCCGAAATGATTTTCCTTCGTTTCTTAGTTTAACAATAAGATTCCTCATGTCTTCTGGAGTTTCTATACGTTTTTCACTATATTTCTATACAGGCTCTTAATTCTTGGATATTTCTTAGGGTGGATTTATAGTGGAGCTGCGAGCATCGATGATAGCGGCGCGGTGAAAAGAAACTAACATTCGTGACAACATTTCGACACATACTAATGAAAAAGTACATATGTATTTTCTTTTTTTTTCACCGCACAGCTCACCTCGCTGATCCACTATAAATCCACCCTTATTTGTTGTCCGGATTTGTAAACCATATTCTTTACAGCATACGCGTGTAAGGAAATCCGAGGCATCCATTATCTGGGCAGAAGAGGTAATCCGGGAAGATATAATAGAAGCGTTTATGTTTATTGAGAGAATAATGGAAGCAGAAGGTGTTTCAGTAACGTTCCGACGGTCTGTTTACATTATCGCACCGATTTGTCTGATATACAGCATATAAGTTAAGTGTTTTGAAAAGCTCTCAAAACAAGCTACAAGAATATGCAATAAAAAATAGGGAGTTCTATTCAAGAAATTGAAGATGACCATCGCGTGATTTTCAAATGACTATCCAAGGTCAAATCAATGACACCATTTTATGTCGGCCTTAAAACCATACAACTTTTGTCTGAAACATTTTTCTCTAAAATGCTTCATTTCCGAGATGTACGTCTGTTTCACTTTAAGGGGGTAGTCTACCCTCGATTTGTAACTAGAAAGGAACTAGAATCTTACTAGATTTTTGGTCGAAAACATGGGTTTCCTGGTTTTCAGTTAGTGTCCTTATTTGAGCAAATTTTGGGCTGGGTGAGGGCTCATTCGAAAGAGGAAGGTTCACCGCAGGGGGCTCTGGTCATGAGGTTAACGAGAATATGTTTATATCTAATAATATTAGTGTCCAAAGTAGAGTAAAAATCTAGGGAAAAAACCAGCAGATTTCAATGCATTTTTCTGTCTCCAAAAGACTTTTTGACTGATGGGATGACCAGAGCCCCATGCGGTGAACCTTCCTCTTTCGAATGAGCCCTCACCCAGCCCAAAATTTGCTCAAATGAGGACACTAACTGAAAACCAGGAAACCCATGTTTTCGACCCAAAATCTAGTAAGATCCTAGTAAATAGCAAATATCTGGCAAATAACTAGAATCTTACTAGATTTTGGGTCGAAAACATGGGTTTCCTGGTTTTCAGTTAGTGTCCTCATTTGAGCAAATTTTGGGCTGGGTGAGGGCTCATTCGAAAGAGGAAGGTTCACCGCAGGGGGCTCTGGTCATCCCATCAGCCAAAAAGACTTTTGGAGACAGAAAAATGCATTGAAATCTGCTGGTTTTTTTTCCTAGATGTTTACTCTACTTTGGACACTAATATTATTAGATATAAACATATTCTCGTTAACCTCATGACCAGAGCCCCCTGCGGTGAACCTTCCTCTTTCGAATGAGCCCTCACCCAGCCCAAAATTTGCTCAAATAAGGACACTAACTGAAAACCAGCAAACCCATATTTTCGACCCAAAATCTAGTAAGATTCTAGGTATTTTCTAGTTACAAATCGAGGGTATACTACCCCCTTAAATGACTCACCCGATATACTGAAGTATACTGTACGAAGTAAGAATATACTATAATGTACTTAAGGGGGTAGGATACCTTCAGATTGGAACTAGAAAGGAACTAGAATCTTACTAGATTTTGGGTCAAAAAATCGCAAACCCATATTTTCGACCTAACATCTGGTAAGATTCTAGTTCCTTTCTAGTTACAATCTGAAGGTATCCTAAACCCTTAAGGGGGTAGTATAGGCTCTATTTGTAACTAGAAAATACCTAGAATCTTACTAGATTTTGGGTCGAAAATATGGGTTTCGTACTGAACGTTGTTTGACCTTATTAGAACAAATTGTGGGCTGTGTGAGGGCTCATTCGAAAGAGGAAGGTTAGACGCAGCGCGCTTTTCTCACGAGGTTAATGAGATTATGTTAATAACTAATAATATGAGGGCCCAAAGTAGAGAAAAAATCTAGGAAAAAAACCCGCAGATTTCAATGCATTTTCTGTCTCTAAAAGACTTTTTTGGCTTATGAGATGAGAAAAGCGCGCTGCGTTGAACCTTCCTCTTTAGAATGAGCCCTCACCCAGCTCAAAATATGCTCGTATAAGGTCAAACAACGTTTAGTTCCGAACCCATTTTTTCGACCCAAAATCTAGTAAGATTCTAGTAAATAGCAAATATCTAGCAAATAACTAGAATCTTACTAGAAAGAATGGGTTCGGAACTAAACGTTGTTTGACCTTATACGAGCATATTTTGAGCTGGGTGAGGGCTCATTCTAAAGAGGAAGGTTCAACGCAGCGCGCTTTTCTCATCTCATAAGTCAAAAAAGTCTTTTAGAGACAGAAAATGCATTCAAATCTGGGGGTTTTTTTCCTAGATTTTTTCTCTACTTTGGGCCCTCATATTATTAGTGATTAACATAATCTCGTTAACCTCGTGAGAAAAGCGCGCTGCGTCTAACCTTCCTCTTTCGAATGAGCCCTCACCCAGCCCACAATTTGCTTAAATAAGGTCAAACAACGTTCAGTACGAAACCCATGTTTCGAGCCATTTTTCTAGTAAGATTCTAGTTCCTTTCTAGTTACAAATAGAGCCTATACTAGCCCCTTAAGGGAAGTAATTCGTTGCCCGATTTGGACGTGTGTATTTGGGCGCGTTTCCCTGTGCCGTTAAGACTACTTCAGCAAACACCGGTGAATCATTCTGCGCGGACAAAATTGCAATTGCTGGTTGATGACAAGTGATCGAATCCCGCTCGGAAACGCTCTGACAAAAGACATTCAGCCCAACCGCACCAGCGGCGATCCATAAATAGCCAGGTAAGTCTATTTAAACTTTTCCAATTACTTTGATATCTGCTATCGCCGATAGCGCCCTCGCGATCCCCTTAGCGGATAGTAACGATCCCTACCACCGGCGAAACGCCTCATAAACAAGCCTTTGTGTGACCCATCCGAAAATTGAATCGGCAAGTTCGTTCGGTCAACGCGGAAAGACTGGAAATGCGACGGCGGAGTCCCAATGGAGTCCGATACGATGAAACGTGCCATCTCCCGTGATGTCATCAATTTTCTGGACGACTTTACTCGCCGACGATGCTACGAGCGGGGTCTCATTTATGCGTATTCAACCGTCTGAAAGGGTAAATCCGGATAAGAGGGTCGAGCACGCAGTTCAACCGAATTAAATCGCCGATATGCTAGTCGATAGCTTATCAGAAAGAAACGTTTTGTGTGAAGTTTTCACCCTCTGCCTGAATCGGGAGGGCGGCTATAGGAAAAAATCGGATTAGCTGTTTCCGGTCCACTTAAAAAAGATTCGTTGCTTACTACTTGTCCTATTATTACTATATTATCAGACTACACAGTCCAACAAATTTCAACTTTTTTTATATTCCACAATTATTGTTGGGTGGTTCTCATAAAGTTTTTTGCGCTGATTCCGAATCTGTCCTTAATTTTTCTCCTAGACGCACAGTTTTTGAGAAACATGGCTTTGAAAAAAAACATATTTTTCAACTTTTAACAAATATTGTGATGTTATCATAAAAGACATTGAATTGTTCTTTACAGCAAAAGATTCTGTAGACTTTCCCAAATACAGTGATGTCCAATATTAATACATTATGATTGTTTAAACATGTTTAAACATTAATCATTAAAGACGGAGAGACACCACTTTTGCACCAATTTTTGAGGATATTTTTCAATTTATCTCAAAATATAAGGGTCCAACAGAAAATCGAACTATACCACGCGATAGAGCAAACTTTTATCTTGAGGAACCACCCTTTCAAGTATGGAACGTCGACACGAGTTGTCACCAGTGGCGCTCGGGAAGGGATACGGCGCGACGCAATACGTCCAACACTCACAGTACGTATATGTACATGAACATACGTACAATCTAACTGCATGTTTTTGTTTTGTATATAATTACGACTCGGAGAAATTACCTATCGGCAAAAAGTTAGAGGAATATTTGACTTAGGCCGTCCACACACGGGTCGATGGAATCGCGTCCACCGAATCGACGATCGACCCGTGTGTGGACGGCCTTAGAGAAATTTCTAACTAATGTGGTGGTTAAAAAATTTAATTATTCTTGAGAAAATCGCGGCACACCTAAGATCACCTCGCGGCACACAAAAACCCCATTTTTGTATTATCGAGAAATTAGAACGCGAATCCCGTACCCTTGCAAGCATGAAAAAAGGAGTCTGCTCCCTTAAAGTTGATTTTATGGGAAGCCAGGCGTCAAACGAAAAAATATTGTTCCTTTTCTGACTTATTTTTAACTTCCCGATTTTATAGGGAAGTTATTGTAATGACCCCGAAAATCGAAAATCGATTTTTTAGCAGATCTTCACGTTTCATGGTCATTGCAGTCATTTTAGACTATTTTCAGCAAAATGTTCGTATGTGTGTGTGTGTGTGTGCGTATGTCTGTTTCTATGTTATCAAATTTTTCGTTAACGTTTTCTAAAAAAGTAACAACGCGATCAGAATGATGAATGATGCAATCGATGTGCCCCGTCGTAACTTAGAGCTGATTAGATTTTGGTCCATATTGGTCAAGTAGTTTTTTTCGAAAGGAGTTGATTCCACAATGCAATTTATACGAGAGAACGGAAAGTTTCCATCGAAGAAACAAACGTAATTACACTGTAACGTCCTAACGTCCGTCACCGGACTCCCTCCTTATACTTGCGTCACAAACAAACGTATAATTAATTAATATTAAAGTCTGACAAGATTTCATCTGACGTCATCACTTTGGAATGTGATCTCGTCAAGCCTCAATGATTTTGGGAATAACAATTTCAAGGCCGGCTCACTCAGGCATAAGATCTTATTGTTTCCCCCACTGATCCACTGCCTGCTCTCTCAACCATGAAATTCTTTCTATTGTCTCCCCACCACAAATCCACCTGGCAACAGGCCTATAAAAGCCAGGACCGGAGAGCAGAGCGTGACTTACAGAGTGTCAGATACAAATTCACAAATTCATTAATTATTTAACTAGTACAGCTCTCACTAGTATTTCGGCAGTGTCAGTTACGACTATTAGATTCATCACGAACCTTAGAATTTCGACATTAATAAAAGTGTTCAGACGCTCTCTTACTGTTTTACGCTCTTACGTCTTAGTCTCTTACGCTCTTACGTCTTTTCTCTTACTTAGAGTGTCAGATACAAATTCACAAATTCATTAAATCATTTCGAGCACTTCAAAATCGTCAGTCAGTCGGTCGAGATTGTTTAATCTAGAGTCACGAACATAACACTGAATATCTATTCAATATTCGCGTAGCTTTTCTAATCTACGTTTACAACGATCCGAATTCCATAAACCAGTTCTCATTGATGAACAAATCGGGACGCTATAAAGTATTTATAGTTAACACCCGTGATCTGAGAGAATGCCTCCGTTCACCAAATTCTCCTTACGATTCACGTACGGTTTTACAACGATCTGCTCATCAAAGTGACGTGTGCGCGTGCGACGGGAACGAAGTGCGAGTGAAGTGAAAATCGCGTACCTACAAGAACCCGCTATCCTTTTCTCCCTCGAATTAGGCGGACTTGGTCCAGCCGTTCGGGCACCCTCCTAAATCCCGAATCAAAACCTCTCTCGAGATCGAATATCAAAATACCAAGAAATTTCACTCGGACCGGGATCTGCGTGGTACGCACCCACGTCACCGCGAGTCGCGAGCGAGAAATCGAAAGCGCGAAGTTGAATCGTTCCTAAATCCTTCCAACGCCCGACATCGGACGTTGCAACACAAAAAAATTTTTTTTCATTTTTTTTAAATTTAAAAAAAATTTTTTAATTTAAAAAAAAATTTTTTTTTTGTACCTTACGCTAATGTTTCCGCTTACAATAATCGAAAATTATCCCAATGCAAGAGTGAGTTAATCATCTCTACTCCCGAGAATACAGTTTCAAAGAAAATCGATGAAAGTACAAAAAAAAATTTATATTACAATCTGTAAAAAAACAATCAGTTCAAAACGAATTATTAACTGAGATTAAATTGAAAATTAATATAAACTATATGATAATTATTAATAACATTGATGTTGAAAACGGATTGGTTAATGGAGCACACATGCGGAATATTAAAATTTATTACTTTTCAAGAAAATACTAAAATTCCGTCTATATTGTGGTTAGATTTTCAATTGGCCAGAGTAGGAGTGAAAGTAAGAACTCGTTATCGTGATTATGTGAAAAATGCAAATATTCATCAAAATTTAACACCAATAATAAAAATATCGAATTAAGTAGATATGTCGAGTGAGGAAAAATATCAAATCACACGTAGTCAATTTCCAGTGGTTCCTGCTGAAGCGATTACGATTCATAAAAGTTGTATGTAGCACTGAGCAGAGTTTCAAAATTGAGCGCGCTTTATATATTTTGGGACGATTTAAATTAACAGTATCGAAGAAAACCAAGACCAATACTGCAAACCCGGATAATGAGGAGTTGTATCGTTTTCGAAAAACTAATTAAGACAATTTATTTTGCAACATTAGTATGCTATAACAAGGAACCAAGCGAGCAATGAGACTGCGATGTTCGTTTAATGCGACGCCATATAGCAAACATTTTGATAAGTAGAAAACTATTGAATTTCCCTCAAAACGTATAATCTTCTTATATAAAATAATATACTGCAACTAACGAATCGGGAAGTTCTTTGTGTGGCTCGTGGAGAGTCACACACCAAATAAAAAAAAACATTAATAGCTATAGCTACTACTAGCCATGCGTACCACTAACCCTTTCTCAAGAGCAGTCCTATCCGCGAGCTCGCGAAGCGAGCGAGCAAAAACAACCCTACTCGCGAGCGAGCGAAGCGAGCGAGCAACAATAACCCTCTAGTTACATGTAGAATTAACCTCTTCCTGGTTGTACCACCCGTTCGGCCATACCCTGTATATCGGAAAAATGCCCACTTTCCTTAAATTGCGTAGAAATTAAAGAAAAATTGTTTTTATTACTTACAGTAATAGATCCATCCAAGCTAATTATACCTCCGTCATTTGTTTGTATCATCAATAATAAGCAATATACATTATACATATATTGTATACATAAGGTGCTTAAGTCAGTTTGTACATGCTATATTTTTTCAACAACACTGCATACAGAAGATTATTAATCAGGAGTGAACGCCCCGTTAATTAAGCGATGTTTCAAATACAGAATGAAAGTAGGAAATCACTGAATGAAAATGTAAATAAATCCATTTAACTCCTTGATTTCAAGGTTTCATTTTAATTAATTTAATTAAGTTGCTTCTCGAATATTACCAGTTATATCGGTACTATTAAAAGTAAATGAATCCAATGGAGAGCCAGTTTAATCATCTACGGTTTATAATTGCACATTCCGGCCATGTATTTGAACAGAAAATTACAGAAAATTTGAGACCATAAGAAGTCCTTCCTTAAACAGTGTAGTTCTTATTCGAAACATTCTTTGAAATAAGTTAGATATTGGGAAAAATAACTGCATGCGGAACACTTAAAATGGGACACCCATATTACTAACAGTATATTATGTAAACGTGTATGTATAATTCCAGAATATTCGATAATTAGCATGTGAATCTGTATGAACGTAATTACACGCGAATGCATTAGTATCTAGAGTGTTCGATACATGCCAATACGTGCAAATTTGGTGCATGGAGATATCGTTTTTGATCACAGAAGCGTGCTTAACTTAGTATTCCGAAAGTACAAACTTCAAGCTTTCAAATGAGTGCAGAGCGATTGTATTATGATTTTCGTTACGAAGTTATAACACTTTAAGTATTAGCAATTTTTGGCGTAAATGAAGTGCTCAATTGGTTTTTCACGAGATATTTCGATTTAAATAACTCTAAAACACCATTACTGGCGTACTAAAACGTTACACAAGTAAGTAAACGGTAACGTCTTAGTACGACAGTAATGGTGTTTTAGAGTTATTTAAATCGAAATATCTCGCGTGAACTACTAACTTTTCGACATACATAGGTTAGTACTTTCTTATAACGAATGTCCAGCTGCATCGATTGATGTATTAAAAAATACCTCATTCCATTTAAAATTAGAGGGTTATTGTTGCTCGCTCGCTTCGCTCGCTCGCGAGTAGGGTTGTTTTTGCTCGCTCGCTTCGCGAGCTCGCGGATAGGACTGCTCTTGCGGAAGGGTTAGTGGTACGCATGGCTAGTAGTACCTATATCTATTAATGTTTTTTTTTTATTTGGTGTGTGACTCTCCTCGAGCCACACAAAGAACTTCCCGATTCGTTAGTTGCAGTATATTATTATCATTATTAAGTGTACGTTTTAAGAAGATTATACGTTTTCAGGGAAATTCAATAGTTTTCTACTTATCAAAATGTTTGCTATATGGCGTCACATTAAACCAACATCGTATGCTCGTTGCTCGCTTGGTTCCTTGTTATAGCATACTAATGTTGCAAAATAAATTGTCTTAATTAGTTTTTCGCAAACGATACAACTCCCCATTATCCGGGTTTGCAGTAGTGATCTTGGTTTTCTTCGATACTGTTAATTTAAATTGTCCCAAAATATATAAACTGCGCTCAATTTTGAAACTCTGCTCAGTGCTACATACAATATTTGTAAAGTTCGCCTTTCTGATTTTTTAAAATCCAAACATACTTTCTCGTATGTTTGTCCCTGACTTTTATGAATCGTAATCGCTTCAGCAGGAACCACTGGAAATTGACTACGTGTGATTTGATATTTTTCCTCACTCTACATATTTACTTGATTCGATATTTTTATTATTGGTGTAAAATTTTGATCAATATTTGTGCATTTTTCACATAATCACGATAACGAGTTCTTACTTTCACTCCTACTCTGGCCAATTGAAAATCTAACCACAATATAGACGGAATTTTAGTATTTTCTTGAAAAGTAATAAATTTTAATATTCCGCATGTGTGCTCCATTAATCAATCCGTTTTCAACATCAATGTTATTAATAATTATCATATAGTTTATATTAATTTTCAATTTAATCTCAGTTAATAATTCGTTTTGAACTGATTGTTTTTTTACAGATTGTAATATAAATTTTTTTTTGTACTTTCATCGATATTCGTTGAAAATGTATTCTCGCGAGTAGAGATGATTAACTCACTCTTGCATTGGGATAATTTTCGATTATTGTAAGCGGAAACATCATCGTAAGGTACAAAAAAAATTTAAAAAAAATTTTTTTTTTTAATTTTAAAAAAATCGAAAAAAATTTTTTTGTGTAATTACGTTTGTTTCTTCGGTGGAAACTTTCCGTTATCTCGTATAAATTGCATTGTTGAATGAACTTCTTTCGAAAAAACTAAAAAAACTAAAAAACTACTTGACCAAAATGGACCAAAATCTAATCAGATCTAAGTTACAGCGGGGCACATCGATTGCATCATTCATCATCCTGATCGCGTTGTTACTTTTTCTGAAAACGTTAACGAAAGATTTGATTACATAGAAACGGCCATACGCACACACACACACACATACGAACATTTTGCTGAAAATAGTCTAAAATGACTGCAATGACCATGAAACGTGAAGATCTGCTAAAAAATCGATTTTCGATTTTCGGGGTCATTACAATAACTTCCCTATAAAATCGGGAAGTTAAAAAATATCGATGACCTCGAAATCTCATTAAAAATATCGAAAATTTTTTCCCTTACACCGTTACATGTGGTCCTTCAAATATTGTAACTTTGTCCTAAGATGTTTTTTTGTACAACGAAAAGTAACGGAGATATTTAGGTGTTCTGTTTCTTCGGACTCACCCTGTATAAATTCGCTAATCGGTCTCCTCTAGAAATGTCTGCGTTCTCGTTAACGTTAACACACACATTCGTTACAAGTATCTACCTACAGTCTACAAGTGAACCACGAAAGTATTTGAACGCACTTTAAAACAGTATAACTTTTTTATAATTGTACCAAACGACCTGATGTTTTGTAAACAGTTAGAAGCATTGGTGTACTAAATAATCTGCAAAAAAGATTTTCAAAAATTAAAATTTACAAGGTTGCATGCAAAAATAAAAAATCATTTTTTAAAACTTTTTCATTTGGGCCCTTAATGAAAATTTAATATATATGTTTTGTAGATCTATCAAGAGCTACAAGTGGTTAAATGTGGTGAAAATCATAGTTTTTCGTGACATTTGGTCAGTTTCTGCTTAAAATCCACAGATTCTTACATCTTTCGATGCGTGTCGTTTTTTCTGCGTCAGCGGTTTCGATGAAATTTTCAGCATGTGTATAACTAACATACATCTACAAAACAAATATTTTAAATTTTCATTACGGGCTCTAATAAAAATGTTATAAATGGTGCCTCTTTTACTTTCTCATGTAATTCTTAGCAATTGCAATTTTTTCAAAATCTTTTTTGCATGTCATTTGGTAAATCAATTCTTCTAATTGCTCAAAAAAGTCAGATCGTTTGGTCTTACGTTTGGTTTTAAAGTGCGTTCAAATACTTCCGTGGTTCACTGTATGTCGTTGCTCGCCTTCATTGTTAAAATGTTTAATGATCTGCAACATACCTTCTTTACGAAATATTGAAACAATTTAGAGTCCCTCAATATAATGCTGTGTACATTTACGCATAGCAAAGCGTATAAAATTAATTGGACTGTCTTTAAGTAAACTGTGAGATTGCGAAATACCTAACTATAACGGTGGTAACGAATGTGCTAAGATTATGATTGATTTACGTTACGTGGATAGATCCCTTCAGACAACATTTTTTTACCGCATCATAATTTTGTGAAGCACTGCTTTCCGGAAAGCTAAACAGTATTACGAATTAGGCGGCCATTATCTGGAACAATAATTCGCCGCAAAGCGAAGCTAAACTATCGCGTACGCCTGCGTAAATTCTCTTGACAGCGAAATCTTTGCGGAGAACAACGATCGCGGGCGGGGAAGAGTCCACCGTCCTGCGAGCAGGAATTTAACAAACCCGCGATTATTATACCGGTGGCAGGCTTAGTGTAAACAGAGCGTCAGCGTATGCGACCCGCGCGGATTTTCAGCGACCCCTGCACGATAAATTATGTTAGCACCGTGTGCAGTGTCGCGTATGCTGGGGGAACATCGAGTACACATATAATAAACGCGAAGCCTTATTGACAACAATGGAGGGTGGTAGAGGATGGCCGAGGGGGTGATTATTGCAAGTGAAAAAATCGAAGGAAACGGTAACGCCGATTTTAGTTTGGTGGACGCGCTAAAGATCGCCCTAGCATCGGCCATCTAGAATACGTAAAACCCAGCGAGTTTGAATGGCGATTCGGTCTTCAGAAAGGAACGTTACGAGTGTTTATGGGAGTCGGTCGAACCTGGCACTGTCGCCGCCGAGTCTAGACTCTAGACCCGTTTTATAGGCCGCGTTAGTTCTTAACCCTCCGCTGATAGCGTCGAGACAAATGGTATCGCTTGTGCTCTTTCGAGACATTCTGCTTGAGTGGTTATAATGGTGTTTTATCTAAAACTCCAGAAACTCGTCATTTCGTCGCGGTACTATTTATTTTCATACCATAGTTCTCTGTTTCTCTGATATGCGTTACTGCATCACGATATTTTGACACATCTTATGCAAATTGTATCGAACGTTGAAAAAATAAAAAGTTCATAATACTAAAAATGTAATATATTTGACAATTGTAAATACTGTGACGGCTACCTCCTACGCTCGCCAGCAGAGGACGACAAGCTAGATGACACCCGTTTCTATAAAATATATAATAATATATAATATAATTCTTTAACTATTCTGTTCACTAAAAATTCATATTGTTCCCTTATAATGGTAACCGCATTGATCCGAAAGTGATATCTTTGCTGGTCTGACCTCAGGCTTTTGAAGGGTTGAAACAACGAAACTGTCCATTTTTTGACATTTTGGCTGACATAGATTTGTTTAGGGACCCAAAAGGTACAATATATTTCAAATTCAGCCATTTTCGCCGAGGACACATTTCACGTGGTTTAGTGCGGGGTCCTTTAAGTATAGGATTTGTGAATGTGTACTCTGGCCCCACACAATTTTTGAACCGGGCCCCGCAAAAGGTCACGCCGGCCCTGTATGTACTTACAAACACATTGGCACGAGGTATTCAAAATGTTTCTTCCATTTGTGACCTTTTATGATATTGAAGGACCATTGTGTCCTATACGAATAAATTCGTTTTGACATACGCTTTCATATGGTGTAAAAAGACACAAAACACAGTAGAACCTCTTTCTCTTTCAGTTTTGTCTAATATTTACACGTGTTTCTAATGTGTTGGCGTGAACGGCCTATATAAGCAGTTGCTCTAATAAGCCCATTGGAACGTCGCAATCCGTTCTCGAAATGTTGTACGAACGGGTGATGGGGAACAGGAACTCTTGGCTCCATTATATCGTACGAAGGACTTTTACGTAAAAGACAATGCCGCCGCAACGTTGTTTTATACTGTTCTAACTGCGCCGCGGAGATTATATGGGCTCCAGCTGCAATTTTCAGATCGATAGATTTTAACGCACTTGGCAGACCTCTCGTAGAATTGGAATGTTTCCAGCGGGAACGCTCCAGGAACGTTAGTCCGCTACGTAATTGGTATTCTTGACGCAGAAATTCATTTACGGAGTCAACGAGCGTGAAAGGGACTACGAAAGATATTTTTAATAAAGGATCGAGCTCGTTACTTTGTTTCACCCGTGATATTTAAATTCCTTATTCAGCGGACGTAATATCCCCTTGTTAACGGGCTTTGTTGATTGGAAAAGAATTACTCTGTAAGCTTTTTACAAGTCTTTATGACGAGAAAAATCGAGCACTCGCACGTGGCTGATTGTGAGCTGTAAAACGAGCGTACAAAACCAACGTAATTATGGCCTCAATAACAAATGAAGCGAAGGGATTTTCGTTCCTTTTCAATTTATTGACTGCTATTGACCCTCCAGCTAACACTGATTTGCTAATTAACGACGTGTGACGGCGATATCAACAGTTAACTGACCGCTGAACTTTATATTCAAAGATTGTGGAAATAATGTAAGTCCTGCAAACCTAGAAATCGTTTTGTTTGTGAAATTAAATTCACATTTTTTATTCAATGGTTCTAATGAAATCATAATACCAGGTACGTTAGAAAAGTAATAAGACTGATTGTTTTGTTACCATGAATCGTATTTTTTTTACATCTGAAGGTTGTCACCTTCAAAATAATTCCCTTGGGCAACTACACAGCGACGACGGAGGCGTTGTTTCCAGTCTTCGTAGCACTTCTGGAGGCTTCTGCTGGAATACCTTTCAGCTCGTCGGTTACGCTCTTCTAGATATTATCCAAAGTGCTAAAATGACGCCCCTTCAAGTGGTTTTTGATCCGGGGGAATAAAAAGAAGTCACTGAGACGGAGATCCGGCGAATAGGGAGACTGAGGAACCACAGGAATGTTATTTTTTTGCCAAAAATTCATTAATAGAGATTGCCGTGTGACAGGGCGCATTGTCGTGGTGCAGCCCCATGTTTGTAAAGCACTTGATAGTCACTACTTCACTTCAGACGCTCTCGACACTCTTCTAGCAACAGTAGTGTAGCAGCTAAACAACGATGAGGAAAAAAGACAGCGTCCTTTCCTCATCATCGAGTCAGCTGTGGCCCAAACATCACCTCCGGGCAACGAACCGACTCCTGCGAAAACATCGACACAAACAAGGAGAAACAGATCGCGTCCTTCTCCTTGGCACCAAGTCAGCTGTTTCCCAAACATAAACGCAGCGCGGGCAAAAAGGCGACAGGTTATCGAACCTAGGCCCGCGAAGACAAAGGTCCCCCATCTCTCCCCGCGACACCGCGAGCGAGTATATAATATCACGCAACTGTCATCGCGTAACAGATTACCGAATATACACTTTGTAGAGTCAAAGATTGTGAAACCGTTCAGTACGATCTCTTGAGAAAATATACGATTTATACATATAACAGATTTTATATAGTGACCTAATAAAGAACAATAGTCCATATACAGTCTCCGATCATTTCCACAGTAGCAACTTGAAACAAGTATTGAAGTCCAGTCAATGAATGCTCATAAGGGGGGCGTAGAGGGAAATGGAAGGAACACAATTTTTAACTTTGGGACTTAGTTTGGACTAGTTAGGAGGTAAACATACTAAAAGTCCCTACTCCTAGGAGGTGAGCGGGCTACAGGGGGGCACGTAGAAGTCACCTTTTTCGGTTTTCCGCTTATATCTCGGAAACTATGTGTCCTAGCTATAATACCATTCCATACAAAATTAAAGCTGACAAAATATGCTATAAGATTGATTCGATTCAGTTTTTCACTATCTCGCATAGATTCCGAGATATCCGCGCTCAAAGTTCACTAATTGTGCTGAAGAGTTAGCTAGTCAAATGAGGCAAAAATTTCTTTTTCACAATTCGTGAACTTTGAGCGCGGATATCTCGGAAACTATGCGAAATAGTGAAAAACTGAATGAAATCAATCTTGTAGCACATTCTGTCAGCTTTAATTTTGTATGGAATGGTCTTATCGCTAGGATGCATAGTTTCCGAGATATCCGCGCTCAAAGTTGACTATTTTTGCCCCACGATTTTTGCCTTAATTGACTAGCTTCAGCACAATTAGTGAACTTTGAGCGCGAATATCTCGGAAACTATGCGAGATAGCGAAAAACTGAATAGAATCAATCTTGTGACACATTTTGTCATCTTTAATTTTGCATAGAATGGTCTTATCGTTAGGACGTAAAGTTTTCGAGATGTAAGCGGAAAACCGAAAAAGGGGACCTTCTACGTGCCCCCCTGCACCCCGCTAACCTTCTAGGAGATGGGACTTTTAGTGTGTTTTCCTCCTCACTAATCCAAACAAAGAGCCAAAGTTAAAAATTCTGTTCCTTCCATTTCCCTCTACAACTTTTCGTTGACTGGACTATATGGTCAACAAAATCACGATGAATCGTTAGGTTAAAACCTAACTGCCTTCCGATGTATGTTGATGGACAGTGTTGCCAGTCTCATTACTTATGTTTTGATTTCCACGCTGTTTCTTTAATTTACAGATTCTAAACTATCTGTTTCACAAGAATAGTTTTTCGGGAAGTTCCCACAAGAGGTAACAATTATTTTCGTAAAAATTCAACAGGATATTTTGTTGAGAGGAACGCGTAAGTTCGGACAGAATTTTTTTAAACAGAACATACTTGTTTATTTCGTGCTTATCTCATCGTATTGATGTCGGGTCCGAGGGGTTAATACACAGGGGTGATTCCTGATGTCATTTGAAGTAACTTTTTCCTTTGCGGAAATGTTCTCCGCGATTTCATGAAGGAATCATTAACGAAAAACTTGGGCCAATCAGATCGCGGCTACAGCGGACGAGTTTCGGCCCGGCCAATGCCAACGTCGCTCTTAGCGGGACTTCTCACCGCGCCGAAATACGTCCGCTGTAGCCGAGCTCTGATTACGTTTCATTAAGAATTTTTTAACAAAGCCGCGGATAAGATTTTTGCAAAAGTAAATGTTACTCCAAATGCAACAGAAATCACTCCTTCGAAGGAAACACATTTTCCTGAGACCCTGTACGTATATTCGTTGATGAGAAAAAATGAATATCGTATCAGAAGAAATTCATGAGTTTATGTAGTTATTTAATTCTTTCCCAAAATGTTAATCTGAATCAATTTTTTTCAAGAACAATAGCGATTTTACTTTAAGTGTAGTTAAGTAGCCACGTGTAACCACGTACGTCCCTGAAAGGTACGCAGAATGGACGTAGGACGTTTGGACGCGAACTGGACCATAGGGATACTTGGGAGCATAGTTGTGAAAAATCCATTAACAGACTCCTGGTAGCTAAAGCATTCAGAAAACAATCTGCTCAGCTACATTTACCACGTTCGTACAAACAATCTTTTTAATCTACGAACTTCATTTTCCACTACATCAGAGGAAGGAAATAATAAGCGTAAGTCATGAATGTTCACTCGCATATTACTCCTACAATTACTTCTACAATCGCGCTGTAGTGTATTCGGATTGGATATAATAAATGGAAAGTAGTTTCAGCCGGTGTAAATGAAAATACGGAGGCACGGAGATTAAGAACGCACGAAAAGAGGCGAACTCGGGCGAAAATCGTGAGGAAGGGATTTGCAATGGAAAACGTTGGTGGTATTTTCATTAAAACACTCGCATAACGAGAAGGTATACATATAAATAGGCACCGACAAATACGCTTAGGTGGCAGCGGCCGGAAGCAGACTGCTACTTCTTCTGCGGCCGGCCGACTCCCTAAACCCGACGACTCGTAAATATTTGCCGTTACATTAGCGTGGCAAAGGTAAATTCGGTATCAACTGTAATTATATCCGCCAGACGGGCGAGTCGGTATTAAGCGGGTTGAGAGCGGACCCGACTGGAAAAATCGTGGAAACCGACCGCCTCGTGAAGCGGTAAGTAAATTCGTCATTAGCCCTCGTTCAACCACTTCGAACTTCCTTGCCGCGCTGTACCGTGAAATTGAAGATTTCGTGAGTCTGGTTCAACCACTTCCGGCTTAGCGTGAACACGCATACCCAGTCTCCTTGTTCCCTTGTTTCCTCTTTATCGTTTATCGGTTGTCAAACGTCTGCGTCAGCAAATGTAATTTTCAATAACGTATATTAATGTTTTCAGCGCACTGGTTCGATCTGATGCTACTACTTAAGCAATTTTGCAAATTACAACAAAATTTTCAACGTTTCGGTCAACTATTTAGACCATTTTCAAGAAAAATTTTCATATAATTGCGTCTGTAAAAATTATTAAATTAATATAAAGTGTAATTTATGTTGTGTTCCGCACAAAAAACCAAATGTTCTACGAAAAAACAAACCTACTTGCTAAGTGAACTATTTTAAACTCTTTACAACTGTATAACACATGTTGATTCCATGCCTGTGATATACGAACTGAGGACAAACGTTAGAATTTGAAGAGGCAATGAGTCAGAAAACATCGATCGACCCATTGGCCACTCAATATTTGGCAGTAACTATGAACCGTGAGAAATCCAAGCAACAAGTTTCCACTGTTTGTATACCATACGAAGTTGTGGTAATTTATTAATTGACATTCAATCTATTTTTGATGTATTTTAAACCTTTAACAGATTTTATTTGTTAGAAAAATTCATGATAAAACATAAGATTTACGCTCTGATGTTTAATCATGTGAATTGTTTCTTCTAATAAAATCCTTTGGTGTAAAGTGGCTTCTTTTTCTACTGATTTTGCATTTTCGAAATCAAAAGCATGGTCAAACTCTATTGAATGTCTTGTCAATGCAGTGTGTTGTGCTGGAGGTAAAAATATGTTGTGTCTATATTCTCTGATCAGAGTCTCCAAAAGTCTAGACGTTTGTCCTATGTACATATAGTTGGTTACAACCGTTACAAGGTATTGAATAAACTAAATTGCAGTTTTTTTTACCAATGGTACTTTATCGTTGATCGCGGGGAAAAATTTCAGTAAAATTAGTCAAATTTATACTTGAAGCCAATGTTTTCAGTTTTAATGGCACTTTTTACAAACAGATGTTTAGAACAGCTATGAGGTCTCCTGTTTCCCCTGTGATTGCAAATTTGGTGATGGAAGAGTTAGAGAAAGTTTCGATTTCTAAATTACCTTTTGAGTTAAGTACCCTATGCCCAATATTCTACATGATACAGAATGCGTTTAAACATGTTTAAACAATCATAATGTATTAATATTGGATACCACTGTATTCGGGAAAGTCTACAGAATCTTTTGCTGTAAAGAACAATTCAATATCTTTTATAATAACATCACAATATTTGTTCAAAGTTGAAAAATATGTCTGTTTTTAAAACTCAATTTTCTCAAAAATTGTACGTCTAGAAGAAAAATTAAGGACAGATTTGGAATCAGCGCGAAAAGGTCTATAAGAATCGCATAGTGGGAATCGAAATACTATTTGGCTGTTGGACAGTGTAATAGAAAGATAAAAAAAAGGAGAGAGAATTCAAATGAATTAGCGCCACGATGTTTTCGAAAGTATTGCTCCAACGAAAAACATGTTATTTAATCTTATCGGTCAAGTTTTCTTGCACAGTTCCAGGAGGTGAGGTATGTACAAAAACTTTTTCACGTAAGTGTACGTAAGCCTGCGAGACGGATAAAACGAGGGAGGAGCGATGGAATGGCAGTTTTCCGGTATTCTTTTTGGCTTTCCCCCTTTCATTTTGTCTCGCCTTTTGCTCGAATCTACTCTCCGGAATTGAAGACACATAACGCCGTGTGTACTTATACGTTCTGATGGATAATCCTGCTTACTGACCTTGCAAGTTATCTAGGACTCCGCCGCCGACTGCTGCACCTGCCCTAAGCATCTGTCCTGCAAACGAATTAAAATAAATCTCCACGATATAAGAGCCGGTTCCTGGCTGCGTGAGCCGGATTAAAAATCTTCCGATCCGCCCGCTGCTCTGTGAAGAATATTTTATAGTCGCTGAAGTCACAGATTTATGGCACGTCGTGAAATCCGTCCACGTTGCACCTTGTAACACGATGCTAATTTTAGTGAACTTTATGCTCGATGTCGTCAAATTTCATGTTTTCAAACCTTTGCCAACTCAACGATATTAATACTTTCATGTAAAATAATCGTTGTCTTGCTTACATTTGACCCGAAACTATAGCGTACAATTGTTTATTTAAGCCTATACAGGATAATGATTTATTTGAAGACATTGAAATATCTGCAGAACTATGCATCGTATCAAAAAAAGTGGGTAATGAAAGTTGTTAGTCTCGAAAAGGGACATCCAATGATAAGAACCTCGATCCAACACCGCCACCCCTTGGGGGTGAGGGTGTGGGAAGATAAAAAACTTAAATGGGAACCCCCATTTTTTATTGCAAATTTGGATTCTCCAGAAAACAGTACCCCAATTTGACCTACGAGTTTTTGCATTTTGGTTGACAAATGAGTAAAAAACCGTTGAAAATTGGATATCTCGAGAAATACACGATCAGATCACAAAAATAAAAGTAGACGTATTTGATATTTTTAAAAATGCTATTCAATAACACCATAATTGACCCCCTACCTCCACCTCCTGGGGGTGGGGGAGAGGGAATTATTTCAAATTCTTCAATAGGAAACCCCATTCTCAACGTTCTATTCCTCCGAAAAATCGAAGAGGGGACTGCTCGACGCGCCACTGTGAAAGAAATTACACGAATAATATCAAATCAATGGAGAACCAAGATTTGCTATAAAAAAGGGTTTCCTTTGAAGATTTTGAAATAATTCCCTCTCCCACCTCCAGAAGATGGGGTGGGAGTCAATTATGGTGTTATTGAATAGCATTTTTAAAAATATCAAATACGTCTACTTCAATTTTTCTGATCTGATGTGTATTTCTCAAGATATCCAATTTTCAACGGTTTTTTACTCATTTGTCAACCAAAATGCAAAAACTCGTAGGTCAAATTGGGGTACTGTTTTCTGGAGAATCCAAATCTGCAATAAAAAATGGGGGTTCCCATTTAAGTTTTTTATCTTCCCACACCCTCACCCCCAAGGGGTGGCGGTGTTCTTATCATTGGATGTCCCTCTTCGAGACTAACAACTTTCGTTACCCACTTTTTTTGATCCGATGCATAGTTCTGCAGATATTTCAGTCTTCAGATAAATTGTCCACCCTGTATAAGTCGCTTTAATTCTCTAACGTTATGACGGGTACGCTGGATTTTATTTTAACTGAGTACAAATTTTGGTAAATATTTAGAATCATGGCGAGATCTTAGCGATTGAGGGCACAAGTTAATATAATATACATTCAGGGTGAATCACAAATCGTGATCGAAAATGTTTTTATCAGGTATAGCATGGCCTCAAGAGAGCTTTCACGTGATTATAGCAAATTTTTCGTCAACTCTTTTTTTCATGATTTTTTAAGGTCACCTTCAATTTTTTGCAAATACACCTATAATTTTTTTACGCCTATTTGTTAGAGGATCTCAAGGCGAATTCGGAAACGTATTATAATATTTTTAAAAAATGCAAAAAAAATGTTCCGCGCGGTACAACCATAATCGTTCGTCTGCGTCCCTCGCTTACCGATTGTTCGATCGCCGTGCTACGCCTCACCCCTATGAACAAACATATGTATATGTACATAGAATCCCTTCATATTCATACATATACATAGATAAAATTACATATCCAAAACACTTTGAGCACACTGCTCCTCCAATCAGGAATATCAACAATAGCCGCGAAGCGGTTCAGCAGACTAAGATTGGTCCAACGGCTCCACCCAAAATTTTTATTGCCCCCTAAATTATAACCCCCTAAAATTTTAAGTCGCTAACCCTTCGTATACGGATGATATGAGGGTAAATACGCTTAACTGTATTATTTTTTTTCTCGGTTGTTAATTAAGATATTCAGATTAAAAAAAACGAAAATACTCAAACTTACCTCCTTGATTTTTTTCACCATTGTGATCAAATTATTAAGGGTAGAAAAAAATCACTTATTTTTTTAGGGGTGGGAATTGCAAGCAACCCTTCGAGTGACCACTTCCAAAAAATTCAAGAATAATGTTCTGTTGCTTATCTAACATATAAAAAAGTTTCAAGATGGTTGGATTGGTGGAACACAGTTAAATATTGAAAAACAAATGAAATTACGTCATTATAATGATATAATATACAATGCAGTGTGTTTCTTACGACATATTCAATGTTGCATTGATAACATTTGCGATTAATATGCCTCGTGTGAACTTTCACCCTTATACTAATATTGTTAGATTCCTTTAAATATTCAATATTTAAAATGTTATCATCCCTCATTAATTTCGCGAGATAGCATACTGCCTGGGTTAATTGATAGGTACCTGTAAATAATATTACATAAGTAGTATAATAGTTTTATATGTGGTTATATTATACATATACAGGGTGTCTTAGACCACCCCTACCACCCATTTATAATCTAAAAAATAGGTTATTTTCAAAAATTCAAAAAATGTTGATATTTTTAACTTACAGTTTCGGCCGGAAATAGGTGATTGAGACCGCAAGTTACATTTTTCAAATGGAACATGGTATTTTTTATTACGGATTCGGATTTTATGCGAGAAAAAACAAGAATCTTTTGTCTGAAACATTTTTTTAAGAAATATCATTTTATGTCCTTCAAGTAACCTTCAAAATGAGGCTTTGGCGAAATAATGTTTTCATGTTTTAGGCTTCGGAATTAACTGCTCGATCCGAAGGTTCGTCCTATATGAACTGCTCGTGGTGCATTAGAGCAACTCTCGTATCTTACCCCGAGCAACTTGGCAGCCTGGAAACCAAGCGGAGACACTCATGAATCTTCCGTCGTTCTCAACCTCGCTACCCCCGTTGGCACAGCGTTCCTCTATAACGCCGTAACGATCAGAAGTAAAAACCTGCCGATTGATTGGAAAGTTCGCCGCGTGTCCTTCAGTGAATAGTCACTGAACGTGCAATCAAGAAACCTTTCACATGGATTGATAGCGTAGCATTCGATCCTCGCCTTCGTGTTGTATGTAAATCTGCTCATGATTATTTCAATTCACAGACACCGGAATCGTCCCGGTTGGTGGCAAATCGGTTCCGGAAACGAGTTTGTAATATTGTCGGTTGTTCTTCAAGGACATTCGATGAATGATCGAAACGATCCACGCATTGGATGAGTCCATTCATGGAATCAGTCGATTTCTCGAGTATTGACTGAGGGTGGAGTACGAGCACGCTGAAGTTGTTAAAATTCAGAGTCAAGGGTGCTTTCATCAACCGAATTTCAATGAGCCGAATGTTTGAGAAGTTCGAAAGTGGCGAAAGTTTCTACGTCTTCAAAACTCGGGAAGGTGAAGGAAGTTAGAATTGTTTAAGAGATGCAAGATGTCAGTAGACTCGTTATATTGAAATAAGCCGGAGAGTTGATGAAGTTTAATATTCAGACGGTTGTTAATAAAGATAGAATAAAATTGTAGAGAAATGTGTCACGTCCGGTGGTTCAGCCATCGATAATAATTGATAATCAATCATGTATAACATATACTTTTTAAATTTCTTTTTTTTTTATGCTTGCTTTAATAATGTTGTGCAAGAAATTAAGTATTATATTAAATACTATTGTTAATATTTAATATTGAATCGTCGTATATTATACTACAGTGCGAGCGATAGAATTAAGAAAAATCTATTTTATTATTAAATATATTATGCGAGCGAATAATTAAATAATCCGTTGAAATTTGTTTCATCACCAAAGAGTGTAAAAGATAGTCCAGAAGAAATTAAAATGAACACTGCGCAGAAGAAACGCACAAAATAATCAATGAACAATAGACTGGTGACTAACTACCCAGGAGGACGAGTAGAGCCACTTGATCCAACCAAGAGAATGATAAAAACTAATCGAAAACTAAACATCCGATCAAAATATAGACGACAAATTAAGAAGGCGACTACGAAGAATTGTTGAGGATGCACCCACCCTAGAAAGATTAAGCTTAGAACAATGAATTGCTGAATCTATAAAAGGATGGCTCCTCATCAGGACAGTCAGTCTTCAGTCCTCAATCCTCAATAAATCAGTAATCGATACACTCAGTCAATAGTTTCATAAAATCAGAGCCAGAGTTCAATAGTGCGTTCAGTGGAGTTAAAAAGTTGAAAGCGAGTTAACCCGCTGGATTGTGTGAATTTAATCAACCACATCTCCAACACCAACATCAAAATCATCATCATCATCTTAATCAGCACATCAGCATCGCCGAAACAATCGTTCTATAACTGCGAGCGAAACCAGCGTACGGTAAATAATAATAATTTATAATTAGATCACAAGAGAGAGAGAGAGAGAGAGAGAGAGAGAGAGAACTCTATGTATCCGAAATTTGATGCTTACAATATATTTTGTTGATTTTTATTCAAATCAAAACTTCAAATCATTTTAAAAGAGAGTTTACCCAACTTCGATTTCTTCGATCCAATTCCACAATCAAAGCCACATAGAATTTAAGAAATCCTCAATTACCCGAACCGAAGCCGGTGAATGCAGGTAGGTTCAAAACTGCGTTTTATCTTCTATTAAAATCTTTCAAAAACTTCAAATCTATAATACGTCCACCTTAGGACGTAACAAATGCAAGGCATAGTTTAACAAATCTGTATCATCCTGCAGTTGCAGAGTCGCCAGATTAAGACTTGTCTCCCACTCTACCATTCCCCTTCTACGACGCTAATCCCCCACGCTTCCGGCACAGCTCAGTCACCTGACGTGTTTCACCTCTATCGTGCATGTTTTCCCCTATGTAATTGGGCAAGAAACATTACCCCCTCGGCCCACCCCGGAAATTACTATTGTTCAAAGCCGTCAATCTCTCAGCGCGACCCGTCTTTGCTTGCATATAGCGGACTTTTATGACTAGACTGCGGATCTTTATGCAAAATAATAATCGTTTGCATTAATTGCAAGTCATGGGAACCAAATAGGAATTTACATCTATTTTTATCGATTTTATTAAGTTGCAAGAAATATATTCATACTCCTAAAATATTGCAATATTTTCAATATTTGAAATTACACCCATCCATTTTTGCCGTAAGTTCATAAAATCCACAGTCTATTTATGACTATCAAATGTCTTCCAAACTACAATATGAAATAAGCATTTTTGTTTGGCTTTTTCTACACTTTTTATATAATTCAATTTTTTAACAACAATTACATTGAAAAAAAGTTCTTTATAATTATTATAAATTATTATGAATAATATCTTTTGGCACGCTTGTGATGCGTTTTTACCTTCTCGGTGATTTTTGTATAAACTGGTTACAAAAACATTTCTCAAATTTATATTTTACGTATATTTCGTAAGACATTACATGTATGAAACATAAATATAAAATACATATTTAGAAAGAGAGTAAAAAATGATTTAGACGATTATATTTAAACAATTTTTTGAATCATTGATATCAATGAAAATTAATTAAAAATTATTGTTTGACCAATTAAATTAGCGCAGTACTGTCTAATTATTTATAAATAAAAATAATTTGGATTGAGCTGGTTTTGAAAAAATGGGGTTTTCTTTTTCATCCTTCCTTTCAAATTTCGATTAAATTCATGCGGTATCTCAATTTTATACCACGTATTAGCCTGTAAAATCAAAAGTGTGAGTTGATTAATTAATTTATCATAATAATGTTGATAATTATTATAGAATAAGTTCTCGCTGTTTCTTCAAAGATAGCAGTAGCAGTACCCCGTTCGTGAAATTTCGAATGGTAACACACATGCAAGGCAGTAGTGTATCTAACCTTAAATTTCAGTGTATGGTAGTTCACTTTAGTGTAAACAAAGTAATTTTTTCTTAGCTCTGAAAATGTCTACTTTTGTGCCAAATAAAGTGTATTTGCGGGGAATTTTATTGCACTACTTTATTCAAAAGAAATCTGCAGCTGAAGCACATAGAATTCTTGTTGAGACTTATGGTGACAATGCTTTGTCGGATACGACATGCAGAGACTGGTTTCGACGCTTCAAAAATAATGATTTTGAACTTGAGGATAAAGAACGTTCTGGCGCACCGAAAAAATTTGAAGACGAAAAGTTGGAGGAATTACTCGATCAAGACCGATGTCAGACGCTAGCAGAACTTGGAAAAACATTACAAGTAGATGAGTCAACTGTTTCAAAACGTTTAAAAGTTTTAGGAATGATCCAGAAGCAAGGACATTGGGTACCGTATGAATTGAAGCCGAGAGACGTCGAACGGCGTTTTCTCACGTGTGAACTACTGCTTCAACGGCAGAAAAGAAAAGGTTTCTTGCACCGCATCGTGACTGGCGATGAAAAGTGGATACACTACGATAATCCAAAGCGTAGAAATTCGTGGGGTAAGCCCGGCCATGCATCAACATCGTCTGCAAAACCAAATATCCATGGTTCGAAGCTTCTTCTCTGTATTTGGTGGGATCAGCAGGGTGTAATTTATAATGAGCTGCTCAAACCGAATGAGACTATCACGGGGGAGCGCTATCGACTTCAATTGATGCGTTTAAGTCGAGCCTTAAAAGAAAAACGGCCGCTATACGAGCAGAGACACGACAAAGTGATTTTGCTACATGACAACGCTCGGCCTCATGTTGCAAAACCAGTGAAAACCTACCTGGAAACGTTTCAATGGGAAGTACTACCCCACCCGCCGTATTCACCTGACATAGCCCCTTCTGATTTTCACCTATTCTGTTCGATGGCACATGGCCTAGCTGACCAGCGCTTTCATTCTTATGAAGAAGCTAAAACATGGATCGATTCTTGGATAGCCTCAAAAGACATGTCGTTTTTCCGACGCGGAATTCATATACTACCAGAAAGATGGGAGAAAGTGGTCGCTAGTGATGGGCAATACTTTGAATGAAATGTTTTTGTTCCTTATAATTTAAATAAAGCTTTTATTTTGTAAAAGAAACAGCGAGAACTTATTCAAGGTCCAATAACTTATATTATTATATAAATATAATTATATATACAATAAATTTTATTGTTATTCTGAATATTCAGACATAATAAAGAAAATACCTAAATAAATTGACAAATATTACAGGAAAAATCTCTTTAAAAAAATGGTGGTGGATTGAGCTGGGTTTAAAATAAAACCGGGTTTCGATCGGATTGTGCTGGATTCGTTCCAAATCGCTTTGTAGTGTGATAGTATCAACTAAGAACGATCAAATTATGAAAAAAAACTTTCGAAAATTCATGGATGGAGCTGGTTTTGATACTAAACGCCTCAAATGTAAGATAAAATATTTTGTTTGCACAGTGTCGGTTGGCGCCGGTGATAAGGTCTGTTCTGATTAATCCGTGTTTTTCGCTAATAACTCCTTAATAACCACCGCTTTCAAGGTTCTCCGAGATATTTAGGATACGCTGTGTGTTTAAGGCTAAGCGTGTGATTGGTTGAAACCCATTCTCGATCCTTCTGGAATGTTCTCGAACGCTCAACCGGAACCACCGGTGCGTGACGAACTTGCAGAAGGATCGAGACAACAAAAGAGAGAGACAACCGCGTCGTCTCGCTCTCAGTCAAGATATGTACTTTTTGCGTTTCACATACTTTATTTCAACCACTTCGTACATCTTACATTTACATTTTCCATTTTCACCGACAATTTGTACAGTATACAAGTGCGAAATACATTTATTTATTGTAGATCCGATTCTCTCAATCTTTCAATTCTTTATACAGTCCACTTGTCTCACAATCAAATACATCCGTTACATTCACACGTCCATTCCTTTCACTCAACCATCCTTTCTCATACAAACTCAACTCCATTCTTTCCTTCGCATCCCAAAACATTCTTCTGGTCAATCAGACACTGCACCCGCACACTGTGTAATAAACCTGTAGACTGTAATAGCATTTCTTGATCCAAACGTTTACAAGACTTACATTCTGAAATCGGACATTTCATAAGCAACAACTTAATGATAACACATTCTAACAGTGAAAGTAGACAACAATTGGTGGTAGCGAGCATATCAAAATATTTGGCACGCGTGGTCAAACGCCCTGTGTTCGTACTTCGAATTTTTTAATAAGAAAAGTGAGAAACAATTTTCGTGGAGAATTCCTAATTCTCTGAAAGCTGCCGAGTAAAGTGATATCAAGACGAAGGAAGCCTCAACCGAGCGACGACAACGGGCCGGTTATCCAGCTCATAATAGGAACGCCGATGTTTACCTATGGAAATTGTAAATTACGCCGTCGCTTGGTATACGATGCAGATTGGCCGAAGAAGATGGTAATGCGGCTAGTAAATTTCCATCATACAAGATAAACGTAGCTACCTACGGGAAGTGAGATCCGTATGGGTTTCTAACTGGACGTTCATTTCAATTTGACGGTATATTCAGCGATCCCACGCTACGCAAATGGATCGTTTCCTTTATAGTATCATGTGACTGATTCCGCAATTTTAAGCAGGTTTAACGGAATCCTGTCCCCCATTGCCAATAGATTCAACCTGTATGTTCACGTTCGGTTGTACCAACAATTCTAACAATAATCCACGATAATGATGCCGGGCGAACGTTTGCAAACGTCTTTGGACGATATGGCTTCATGCACATGCAACTTAGCTTTTGTGCACGATTTAGGTTAAATCAATTCAACGGCAATATACAGGGTGGTCCACGCAACTTGCACACCTTGAATATTTCCGTTACTTATAATAATATGAAAACACAAAAGTTGCATGATATAGAAGATGTTCGGCTACAAGTGGGAGAAAATTTAAGGGATGCTTATCTAATGGTAATATAAGACGACAATAAAGAATAAAAAATTTGCGATTTCAGCTTCGCTTTTTAATTATTAATAGACTGCGGATGTTTATGCAAATGCATATTTATATAGAAATCTGATAAAGCAATGGAACTTAAACAGAAATATGTTTTGTGATTAGAGGATTCCAAAAATATGTTTTTTATTTTGCACTTTTTGCATAATGCAGATGTTTTGCATATTTCTCTTGATAAACATATGCAATATACATATTGTTGCATATGTTTTTCAAAGAGAAATATGCAAAACATATTATTTACCGTGTATATGCATATCTCATGCTCATATGAATCATTTATCTTGTTAAATTTATTTAATCTATTAATAAGCACTCGCATCACAACCGAATAGCGTCGATAATAGTGATACGCCGATATAATACTGAAGAAGCCTCAACAAGTTATGATGTTCCGACCTTATATTGCTTGCTGAATCAGCTGTAAGAACACATGTAGCTGTTAGTATTTAGAATTCGAACAGTTCAGATTAATACTCGAAGTGGTAAGGCGAATTTTGTGAGAGTGCGTGCGATCATTATTAAAATGACGAAAGTTTGGAAAAGTAGGGTTTCACTGATGAAAAGCTGGATCGAGGACGATAAGTGCGATAGAAAATCGCAATTAATTCAACATATTAATACTTCCATGCACAGAAAAAATAGTAATCAAGCAAATATTACGATATAGGTTTATCATTAAATGAATCAATAGGAATATACAGTAGCGGACAAAAGTTTAAGACCGCTCTAAAGAAGACGATAACTTTTTTAATATTGTACTATACGATTTGAACTCTTTTGTGAAGCTAGAGCAATTAGTTTACTAACGGATGTGAAAAGAAATTTTTTCAAAAATTGCAATTGATCGGAATTGTTGAAACAATACTAAAAGTTGATTTTTTAACTATTTTATGTGGGCCTATATTGAAAATTTAAAAAATACGTTGTAGATCTGTGTCAATTAAATATATTCTGGAAATTTCGTCACAATTCTCGACGTTGCAATGAGCAACAAACGTTTAAAGATGGTAAAAATTGCAGATTTTCACGATTTATTGCCGAAAATAAATCGAAATACCCCAGTATAACTGTGAAATATGTCTGTTAATACTCAATATTGTACCTAACACTTAATGTAATATATAATTAATATCGGAAAAATTTGCATATCTTTCGATAAATGTCATATGCATTTTGCATATTTATCGTGCATAAACTTCCGCAGTCTAATTATTAACAATTACAAATACGCCAAAAATGCGGCAAACCAACTAATAGAGGTGTACGTTGCGAACACGAATTAGTTGTGCGCGATTCCGGTATACAGGGTGTCCCACGCAACTGGAACAGGCTGTACCTCCTAAACGGTCGGGAATAGAGGAAAATGTTATAAGAAAAAGTTGAATGGCATCAGACAGTGCATACTACGCAACTAATTTTATGCACTTTTGTGCATCGGTGCATCAGAAAAATGCAACTGCACTTTTTTTAAAAATGGAAACCTACATTTTTGACTGTACCAATCGATGCAGTTTGTTGTGCTCTACATAAAGTAACTTATGTCCTAAACTTATTCGTTACGAAGTTATCGAAGCTAAAAGTTCTCTGATTTATAATGGAACATAACGTAGGTACACTTGCCGAGACCGAAATAATTCAGTGAACTTTTAGCTTCGATATAACTTCCTAACGAATAAGTTTAGGGCCTTATTAGCCTTATGAGCCTTATTTTTTATGCCAAAACCTCGAAGAGCGTTAAATTTTGAGTAAAAAAGTACTGACCTTTATTAGCTGTAAACCTAATAGTTAACGAATAATTTAAATTTGTTTGTTTCAAAGGGTCTGTGCATGATACACATATCGGTGTGAACACCACTACATTGACACCATGAATCGAATGTTCAAACTGCTTAATTTTCATTACTTTTTTATGGGACTTTCACTAACTTATTTCTGGAATTTTTCTGGTGAAAACAAGGCTAAACACGATATAATTTCAATTGTATTTAGTGGTTTAATCAACGATGAAAATTTCGAACGCAACGACGAACATTATGTACATTATGTATTATTACGTATGGGACATTCTTTGAACTGTGCCGGCGACACACTTCGGCAACGCGATCCGTTTTACATTCTGTCCTTCTCTATGTTCGGCTCTCTATTGAAGTTTCGGCGTGGTCGGCACGGTAGACGCAGTCAGAAAAAAATAGTATCCCTATACGATCACTCTCTGTGCAGAACACGGCTGTTGGACAGTAAATGAGGATTTACTGTACTCTAATAATAATTAATAATAATAAATGTAATAAAATAATGATATTAAATACATAATATGCGGAATTTGTGAAGTCAGCAGTGTGAGGACTGTTTTTAAAACAAACACATTAAAATTTGTTCTCGAAATTGTTTTCTCAATTTATATTCTACGTTTCTACTTTCTTATGTTTTTTATAACTGTGCTTTCGTAATTAGTTCGTCGGACAGTACTGATGGATCTACGTTTATAATGACCTGTTACAGACACCAACAGACTACTTCTAAGAATAACCGTTGAAATAATTGCTTCTGCAAGTTCTGTGGAAGTTAGTAACTTTTCGAAACAGTTTCTCGTCCGGGAAGAACTGCAGCTAAGTCAGTCGAGAGTTGAAGTACAATTTTCCGTTTATTTAAAAAGAAAACTGAGATCTCCCCGGATATTCAACAGCTGAGAATTATTCCCCTCCGTTTAAAAAACCGATACATAATCAGTTTTTGTATTAAAGCACGCCAAGGTACTCTAGTCTCTTTTTTTCTTGTCTACCCTCGTCAGAATTGCGGACTTTTATTCCAATGAATAAGCAAAATGAAAATGTCTCCAACACAAATCTCGGAAAAAATATATTCGTTTTGTTGAGATTATTGATCATTTATTTAATATTTCAAAAGCCAGTTACATAGTGTTCTATAAATTATCTACAATTAACTTTCGTAGAAAGCTACTAGAAGATTAGAATTTAGATGGAAGGTATGTAACTCTGGGTCAAAATGGACCCAAGTCCCGCCACTTGAGAGTTAAAGTATCTAAAACACGTAATTGAACATAAATGTACAAACGATTTTTACGTAATTATTTTTTAAATGAATGTTTATTTTACGACCAAATTGGAAGAGGGTAAGTTGTACTCACTTTGTAGTAGTATACTGAAGATTGCTTACAAATATTATTGTTCAATTGAGAAATTCTGTAATTTCTGTTACATGGAACAAAAGTAGCGAGTGCGCCACTGGGTGTAGTTCAGCAAATGAAAAAGCGCAGAAAACAGATTGCTGCAATTTCAACACCCCTTGAGGATACTGGAAAAAGATTCTAAACTATATGAGTTACCGCACCCCGACAATCGAGGTTATACAATTTCATTTTTTTTTAGATTTATGGTTATTTTTCTATTTTGTCTTGATATTATAATTCCATTTACATATACATATAGGGTGGCCCACATAAATGTAGCCACCTAAATAGCTCCTTTCTTAATGAAATGGTATCACAAGTGAATGCTTTGCAAATTTTATTTTCTTCTCAAGGTAACTTATTCCGGAGTTTTCAAGGTCATCGATATTTGTATTCTTGTAAATGTAGGTATACCTTTTGCCTTTCATATCCCAGTTGACATTAAAACGCATTCAGAGATATTAATAACATGACCTTGAAGTAGACTGACTTCCATCGAAAGATCATTACAATCTGTCATCGATCGCGAGCGGGGCCGGCGTGACCTTTTGCGGGGCCAGAATACACATTCAAATCCTGTACCTAAATTTCACAATAAGGAATTATTTATTATAAGTACAAAGGATGTTACATATATTTTTTGTAAGATAAATATTACATAATTTTTCTCGCATTTCCGCCGCTAAATCTTTTTTTTTTCATTACGTCATCAAAATTGATTGAGTTTGCTACTTCGCTTGCTATTGAAAGAATAGCCAGAGATGTAAATCCGTCTTGGCTTATTGATGATCGGAGATAATTTTTTATTAGTTTCAACCGCGAGAGAGAGAGAGAAACTACGTTCAGCTGAAGCCACGGTTACTGATGTAGTTAAGGTTATTTGTAACGCCGCGCCGCGCCGCGCCGTGCACCGTGGTCATCGCGATCGCTTACATGGGACATTACCCAACTTGAAGACACTGATTTTATTGACATTCTTATAGATGATTGGTACCTTAAAGAAATGCAAGTCATATTTTTCGCATCCATACTTTGCTTTCAAGGGGCAAAAAATTCAATGAAAGTACAAAATACATAATTATATATATGACTTCCGCAAAAAACTATTGATATAGTTTAATTTCTCGTAAAAAGTACATTTCTCTGAAAGCGTTCTGATTTTTTTATCTGAAATAGTTTCCAGGATATAAAGACTTTATGGAGTTACACTGAACTTTGATGATTTTTGTCACGCCTTTAAACTGAATCATCGCTACTAAAGAAATGTCTTGCATCTGTTTATGGTATCATCATTCTGTAAAAAGTTAATAAAAATCGGTGTTTTCTAATTGGGTAATTTTCTTAAGACCTAATGTCCTCTGCACCCGTGTTGCAGACGTGTCAACGTTTGACGTCAAAATTTAATGTCAACGTCTGCAACACGCTGCAACGAAATATTTCAATGCAAAGACGGGAGAGAAAATCTTGAACTCATATCAGTGTGGAGCAAGTTGTCCTCGATCAGTGGATTATGCAATTGCATTTTCCACACACACCCGACTATTCAATCTACAGTACAGGGGGTCCTGCAAAATATCTAATGCGCTTTCGTAGACTGCGGGGCCTTTCAAAACGCGAGGCCGGGTTCCGGCGAACGCGCTGAACCTGCCTGGCGCCGGCCCTGTGTGGAAGGACATCAGTTTGGATACTTAAGGATAACTTAAAAAGTAATTGACAGATGACTTACAGTAGCGGACCAAAGTTTAAGACGGCTATCGGTTCAGTAGATTATCGCATTTTATTCTCAATTGTTCTTAACATTTACATATATAACGTATATTAATGTTTTCAGCGCACTGGTTCGATCTTAAGCTACTACTTAAGCAATTTTGCAAATTGCCACAAAACGTTATTAACAAATTGTCGATCGAGATCAAGGAAACAGTTACAATGGATGGCGAAACATTCAATTTTTACAGACGCAATTATATGAAAATTTTTCTTGAAAATAGTCTAAATTGTTGACCGAAACGTTGAAAATTTTATGGTAATTTGCAAAATTGCTTAAGTAGTAGCATCAGATCGAACCAGTGCGGTGAAAACATTAATATACGTTATTAATAAATTTTCGATCGAGATCAAGAAAACATTTACACATACATATATTCGCACTCTATCTACGAACAACCTACACTCCTTCAAAACATAAACTAAACAGTGTTTGCCAGAATGCGAATGAAACTTTCAATGCTGTATTTGCTGCGGACATTAATTTAAGACTTATTTATGAAAAAGGCATTTATGCTAATATAAGTAACAATAAAATTTCTTTAGAAGTTAATATTTTGTGAGGTAACCGTTATTTTTAATGACTGCAGCACGTCTTCGTGGCATTGAATCAATTAGCTTTAAACATTGTTCTATTGAAATGTTGTTTCACTGTTTCAATTGCAGTGTAAAGGTTGCTCAAATTTTTAGATTTATATTTGTGTACGTTCCTTTTATGAATGTTCCACAAGTCCTCAATCGGATTGAGATCTGGTGATTGTGACGGCCTTGGTAAAACAGTAACATTTTCTTCTATAAAGTACTGCTTCACAATTTTAGAGGTATGTTTGGTCATCATTATCCTGCTGAAAGATGAAATTGTCTCCTATGTATTCACGTGCATAAGTATCATGGTTTCCTTCATAATGTTCAGATATTAAAACCTTTCCATAATGCTACTAATTTTTCGAATTGTTCCTGGACCGTTTCGCGAGAACGATGACCACACCATTACACAACTACTACCGTGGTTGAGTGTCTCTACGGTGCAGTTTGGATTAAGATTTTCACCTGTGCGACGCACAGTGATCTAGAAGACACTTCTAGTGCGAATTCATTATTGTGCGAGGAAAAAATTGACATTTTGTGTAAAAATTACTTTTAAATATTTGAGTAAAGTAAATAAAACATAATTTACAATACTGACTACCTGTTTATTAATATAATAATTATTAATCTAATACTACATTCATTAAAATTTTTTAATGGCATTCCAACTCTTGCGGGTTGAAGTTCGTGAATGTCAATCTCATTAAAGGGGAATACTATGGTCGATTCTAACAAAGTCTTATTTCTTGACAGAAATCTATCTTTATAGTTATTGCCTATTTTCCAACGTTTCTCAATATTTTTGATAAAGTTCTCTAAAATTCCTTCAATATTGAGTCCACTCACATTTCTTCCAGTAAAAATAGCCTCTAGTAATCCACTAACGCAATCCTTTCGTTTCAAATTCTTCAATTTGAACCATTGTAACGATCCGACTACGCTATGCCCTGTAGCTCAAGAGTTACCAGGGTTCGTTAGGATGGAAGTAATGAAGGTTGTGCGAAGTCTGGTAAAGACTCAGGTTTATTTAATAATAATTCCTGGTGCCTGGACGAGTTTCTGGCGGCGGCGATCTCTGTCGCGACAGCGGTAGCTGACGCGACGACGGCGACGGCGGTGGTTCGCGGTCCGGCGAGAACGCGGCGGAGAAACGGCCGGCGAACAGTCAGCCTGGTCGGTCAAGGCTCGGTCGGCGCACTTAGAACTAACACTACACTAGTTTACGGCGCACTTACAACTGACACTATCCTACTTACGAACTACGGACGCGGGTTAAAAGACGGGCCGGGTGCGGTCCGGACAAGCGAGACCATACTTCTGGCGGACACGGTGCGTTGGCGATTCCGGACTATGCTACCGCGGCTGGATTCTGGACGCGGGTAAAACGGCGATCTCGTCGTCCAGCGGTATCTGGCACGACGAGCCGGTCTGGTACGGTGCACGAATATTCTCGCGACTTGTGGGAACGTCTTTCCGGAGACGGTTCAACGGACACGCGGATACTTCGCGGATTCCGGTACGTCGCGGTTTCGACGGGGAGCGTCTCCTGGAGCGCTTGTCTCAACCTGCGGACTGGACGGCCTCGGCGTCCAGCAGGAACGTCTGTACGCTCGAACGGAAGCACCCGATCGAAGAGCAGAGATGGGCAGTATCTAAATACAAAATTATTCAAATACGTTCTAGATAAAATAACCTGTATCTTTTGCCTTGTATTCGAAGTCGATTGCAGCGCCACAATGTATCTTACGGTTGTATCTGTCGTTAACTTGCTTGCAGAGTTATCCGTCAGATTTTATTTGAAGAAATAGATTCGTAATCATATGTATTATTTGAATCCCCAGATGTCGCGCGAGATTTATCCGTCATCTTGTATTCGTTATTTGAAGCTCGATTTAGCCAGACGATTTATTTGACGCTTGTATTTGTGACGAGTAACTGGAAGAGATGAAAATCACATGTATCTTTATTTGATATCTTTATTTGATTTCAAATACACTGAGATCTTGATGCGACGTTGCCACGTCGTAATACATATGTAATGTAATACGAGGAACGTATTTACATTTACAGTGACTTTCATTATTATTCCATATTCGGATACTCTAATAAGGACTATAACAATTGTTTAAACAAATACATTTGTATTATTTAAACGATTGGTTAAACAAACAATTTTTATTATTTAAACACATGTTTAAACAAATAGAGTTCCATTATTTGGACGATTGTTTAAACAAGTACATTTGTATTATTTAAACGATTGTTTAATCAAACAAATTTTTATTATTTAAACACATGTTTAAACAAATAGATTTTTATTGTTTGGACGATTGTTTAAACAAATACATTTTATTATTTAAACAGATGTTTAAACAAATAACTGTTTATTATTTAAGCAATTGTTTAAACAAATAAATTTTTATTAAAAATATATATATAAATATTTATATTTTTTTATTTTGTACATATTTATATATATATATATATATATATATTTATAACAATATATTAATTTATGTATATATCGGGGACCGTACAAATAAGCTTACGCGACAGGTGAGCGACCGTCGCGTTGCATCGCCGTGGGTTTACGTGTAGTGAAGTTAGTTTAGCACATGCTTGTGCACGTGTTTGTAATAGAGTATTCCAATTAATAAAAAGCGTGTGTAAGTGATTCGGTAACTTCAGCCACCTGTCACGCCATTGTGTTGGTGAAATTTGTCACTGTCACAGGTAAGTTTTTATTTTATTGATATGATATCGGGGAGGATTCACATAATCTCGAGAAACTCTTGTTCGTTACGGCATCGCGGCGTTACACCGCGCTCGTCTCCCGGCGCGCCGGGCTGAACGTGCCATCGCGCGTCTAGGTCGCGCTCTGATTGGTCCGTGTTTTTCGTTAATAACTCCTAAACAAAGCCCCGGCTGACATTGGTGCAAAGGAAAATGTTGCTTCAAATGACCTAAGGAACCTCCCATTTCCCGGAGTCGAAGGGGTCTTGGGACACCCTGTATATTAGTGTTATACGTATATGCGCGATTGTATTGTATTATACTATGTACCTAATGTGTTTGTAATAAATGAAATTTTGATTCAATTTAAATTTTAAATTAAAATTAAATTTAAATATCCTATAAACGTCCTGTAAATGTCTTGTTAACACTTTATCTACCGGAAGCCTATTAATAGGATTTTCAATCATTGTGCTGTACCAAAAGAAAGCATAGAAATTTTCTTTTACATTGCAATCTTAAATGAAAGTATTATGATAGATGACGATATTGTGGGTGACTTGTTAGTTCTCAAAAAAAATTGCTGTTGCCATTGAAGGTTCCATTAAAAAGTGTTTAGCCATATGTCATAGATTTCTTAAAATTATGCAATAATCACCGGTTGGTAATGTGTTAACGTTCTGAATATGTCCAGCCGTACATCCAAATAACGTCTGTATGTCCCCAGATACGTTAAACGATTGTTTATAAACAGTTAAATTTTTATTATTTGATCAAATATGTAAACCAATAATATTTTATTACTTAAACGATTGTTAAAACAAATAAATATTTATTATTTAAACAATTTTCGTCATGTACAACAAACAAATATAAACAATTATCATGTTATTTGACGAGAAAATATTGTTTTAAATATTACTGACAAATATCAACTGAATTACTTTATTAATAACATATTATTTCTTTCTTTTACCAATTCCTTCCCTTACTTATGACTTGTATGTATTTAGTTAAATGCATCTATATGGTGTGAGGTACAAAATTAAATATTGACAATACTTCACAACTTTTACAATATTTCGTACATAACCGTGGTAACGTTTAACCTTCAAAAATAAGAAATTTTAGGAGCCTACAAGCTCCCCTTGTTCTATGAGCTCCACAGTTTTTAAACCGTTCATTTGTACATTTAGTATTACGATTTGGCAACGTCGCATCAAGATGTATTTGAAATCAAATACAAATTACGATTAAAGATACATGTGATTTCATCTCTGAGAAATACTCATCACGAATAAAAAAATTGAATAAAGCATCTGACGAAAGCACGGACCACGAAGAGTGCCGCTCGCGTCGCGGCTGATTCTTCGCGGTGATTGGTGCGGGCCAGTTTCGGCAAAGTCTACAAATATGACTGCCGTTCGATCGCTCTTACTCTTAGGCCTAGACGCGGCTCGCGACGAGACGTTGTCTCGTCGCATCCCCCCCTTTCTTCGGAGACTAGTGACGAGGCGATGCCTCGTCACACCATTCTTCGAACAACTCTAAGCGGGTGATCGTAGATACGTTTATTAAAATATTAAAATAAAATAATAATATGGGATTGCGGGGGATCGCGTTTTCTCTTTGCCGTTTATGGAGATTAAGTAAGCTTTCAAATTAAATACTTCGCAACGCGTGCAAATGCGTGCAAATTTTGTAAAACTTACGACATTCTAATAATTTTTCTTAAAAAGTATCAGTTCATAAAATATATCATAAAGTGTGTGAAGGAAACGTAAACTAACCATTTCCAGTTACAGTCATATACTGATAATATCATATATAACAAGATACTAACACAATTTATGCACACTTCAAGAAAGAACTCGATATTTTGAGGTTATAATTTGTAGCAATTGACTAACGCAGAAAAACAAAATATGGTTACTGGAATGTTGACAGTCTTGCCAACAATAATACGCTGATGTGATTTACTCATTTTCAAGGGTGTGCGGGTACCCGAAATTTCGGGTTCGGGTCGGGTGGGGATATTTGTTCGGGTTCGGGTCGAGGTCCCGAAAGTTTTAAAACTTCGGATACCCGCGATTTCGGGTACACGGAATGGCAGTCGGGTCGGGTCGAGTCGGGGTCCCGAAACTTTGCAATATTCGTGTACCCGAAGTTAAAGTTGTATGTATACATGTCCCAAAACCCCTTCGACTCCGGGAAATGGGAGGTTCCTTAGGTCATTTGAAGCAACATTTTCCTTTGCACCAATGTCAGCCGGGGCTTTGTTTAGGAGTTATTAACGAAAAACACGGACCAATCAGAGCGCGATCTAGACGCGCGATGGCACGTTCAGCCCGGCGCGGCGCGCCGGGAGACGAGCGTGGTGTAACGCCGCGATGCCGTAACGAACAAGAGTTTCTCGAGATTATGTGAATCCTCCCCGATTTGGATGAGCTTTGGATATGTTGTCAAGACCATGATTTTGAACAACATTTCCCTTTACAGTTTTTGTCGGCCGGCTTTGGTTTACGACATACATAATTGTAAAAACTTGTAATTGTAAATCGATCGATGTACTATCTTTTACCCGATTTGGATGAGCTTTGGGTATGTTGTCAAGACCATGATTCTGAACAACATTACCCTTTACAGTTTTTGTCGGTCGGAAGAACTTTACTTGTCAATTCATATGGGTTGATCTCTTTACCCGACTTACGGCAACGTTACCCGAACGAGGGAAGAAGCAGAAACTGATTGTATTAAAAACTCACTTATTCAGCCGTAAATCCATTTGCTGCTTCGAAATGTGTGTCGCTGAGTCACTCGGTGACGAACTGCACAGATGTCTTCAGGTATACGACAGTACCGAAAGCTAAGGGACGTACGGCCAGGTCGACGAAGTGCACAGCCGGTGGTAGAAGGCCTAAAGGATGCGCGGTCAAGTCGACGATCCAGAATTTCACTTTCATTTTCGAATCGATAAATAATTCGTATGTTTATTTCACACAGATTCCTTGAAATTTTTCCACACTCACAATCACTGTTCACATTTGTCAACACATAGTTATGCACTAATAATAATTGCCATATCCCTTGCCCTGCTGCACAAATCACAACAATCAGGTAATGCAATCACTAGACTGCGGATTTCATGCATTTGTAGCAAACATGAGTAGGTGCATTTTAAGACACTAGAGAGATTAAAGTAATTTCAGAACACCAATGTATTATTTTCAACTTCTTAAAATGATCACAGTAAGAATCAAATATCTGTCTGGCTCCTGTCCCTTGTAATAGCGGCAGCCAACTTTCATTTTACATAAAGATCCGCAGTCTAGTGATTAGATTAAATAATCGTTTAATTAGTTTAAGCAATTATTATTAGTGCATAACTATGTGTTGACAAATGTGATTAGTGATTGTGAGTGTGGAAAAATTTCAAGGCATCTGTGTGAAATAAACATACGAATTATTTATCGAATCGAAAGTGAAAGTGAAATTCTGGATCGTCGACTTGACCGCGCATCCCTTAGGCCTTCTACCACCGGCTGTGCAGTTCGTCGACCTGGCCGTACGTCTCTTAGCTTTCGGTACTGTCGTATACCTGAAGACATCTGTACAGTTCGTCACCGAGTGACCCAGTGACACACATTTCGAAGCAGCAAATGGATTTACGGCTGAATAAGTGAGTTTTCAATACAATCAGTTTCTGCTTCTTCTCTCGTTCGGGTAACGTTGCCGTAAGTCGGGTAAAAAGATCCACCCATATGAATTGACAAGTAAAGTTCTTCCGCGACCGTCAAAAAGTCTAAAGGAAATGTTGTTCAGAATCATGGTTTTGACAACATATCCAAAGCTCATCCAAATCGGGTAGAAGATAGTACAATCGATCGATTTACAATTACAAGTTTTTATATTTATCGCGTAAACTAAAGCCGGCTGACAAAAACTGTAAAGGGAAATGTTGTTCAGAATCATGGTCTTGACAACATATCCAAAGCTCATCCAAATCGGGTAGAAGAGAGTACTATCGATCGATTTACAATGACAAGTTTTTACAATTATGTATCTCGTAAACTAAAGCCGGCCGACAAAAACTGTAAAGGGAAATGTTGTTCAGAATCATGGTCTTGACAACATATCCAAAGCTCATCCAAATCGGGGAAGATTCACATAATCTCGAGAAATTCTTGTTCGTTGCGGCATCGCGGCGTTACACCACGCTCGTCTCCCGGAGCGCCTGGCTGAACGTGCCATCGCGCGTCTAGGTCGCGCTCTGATTGGTCCGTGTTTTTCGTTAATAACTCGTAAACAAAGCCCCGGCTGACATTGGTGCAAAGGAAAATGTTGCTTCAAATGACCTAAGGATCCTCCCATTTCCCGGAGTTGAAGGGGTTTTGGGACACCCTGTATATGTAAGTATAATGCTGTTTTATGATTTTTCAGTTCAATATCTTTTATTTTCACTGGCAGGTTCAGAATGATTTTTGTATTTCCCGTGTAATCGGTTCTCGAATTTCGCGACGAAAAGAAATAATTTCGAATACATTATGTGAAATAACAGTATTTTATTTTAAATTCGCGTGTAGGAAGCATAATTGCTCTACTTTTTCCGATACAAGTTTTGTTCTCGTGGCTGTGACAATATTTCCAGCGTCAGAAAACAATTGTTCGTTCAAAATCCGACATTCTCAACAATACTGTACGGTTGCATATCCAAAGCCATCATTCGTGCGATTGCTTCGGTTAATTGTTTCGCACGTACAGAATGACCGAAAATGGCCAAAAAATATTGAATCGCGTTACAGGAGACACCCTGTATATTCATGTGACTATCATGGAACCGAAGACGAAGCTGCAGGTATAGGGAAGAATTGTTCAGAACGATGACCTTGACTACATGTTCCAAGGTCACCCTAATCGGTAAGGAGTGCGCTATTGCAAATATAATCACCAGAAGCAGAGCAGTAATTGAAAAATCAAATTGCTCGACTCCGTTCCGGCGGGCCTCGAGCTCCATAAACTGGGACTCGACGTAAGTGATTCTAAATCATCCCCCAGGCTTGTATATTCCTGCGTTAATACGGTCTTACAGCCGCGTCTAACAGTTTATCAAACTCTATAGCGTTATAAGCCACGCGATACACGGGTATGCGTCCTGTGGGAAATAAACTTCCCTCCTCTCGAAAGTTCCGCTTTCGCGTTGGAAGAATCCCGAGTTTTAAATAAATTAAGCCTCCAGTTTCTGACCTCGCCGATGGCGGAGCTGAGGGGTAAAGGAACAGGAAGAAGAGGAGGAGGGGTGGAGGAGGAGGAGGAGAAGGAGGGCCGAGAGAAGCGCGAGCCGTTTGTTTCTGCGGCAGCCGAGCGTCCTCTGAATAATGGATAGGGGCGGCGCGGCGGGGTGGCTAGAGGGTCGAACAAGGGAACCAGGCAACACGGGTCAAACGATGAAAGAAAAGGGATACGGACGCTTAAATGCCCTTCTGATAACTGTAGATTCCCGAGCGTCACGATCGGGACGTTTAGACAAGTTGAGTGGCAGGAGGAGCAACCTGTCGTGGCAAGAAGTGGGGAAGAAAAAGGAGCTATCGGAGACGATCGTGGCAGTGAAGAGCGGTGTGGAGAGAGGGGTCGAAGGGGGGCGGGGGGATAGAGCGAGTGTTGCGGAATGGACAAGAAGCGATCCGGAGAGGAGCGGAGAGGGGGGATTAGGGCACGACCTCGTCGAACTTTCTCAATTAAAAGTTAATTACCTTTCGGCTAAGACCACAGAATTTCAATCGGCAGTCGAATAATTGTTCTCCGCGTTTGAACTACGGCCGAAGTAATTAACAATGTAAACATTTACTTTTGATTCCGCGGCCGTTTTTCGTTTCCCTATCTCTCGTTTCGTTCCTTCTATTTTCCCCCACTCCCACTCCCAGCCTCACCCCTACCCCCTACCCCCCTTGCCACGCTAGTTGTTTCACATTTCTTTTGTTACGTTGAACCATTTATTCACTAACGAAAACGTTATATTAGTCCAGTCAATGAATGCTTATAAGGGGTGCGTAGAGGGAAATGGAAGGAACACAATTTTTAACTTTGGGACTTAGTTTGGACTAGTTAGGAGGTAAACATACTAAAAGTCCCTACTCCTAGGAGGTGAGCGGGCTACAGGGGGGCACGTAGAAGTCACCTTTTTCGGTTCTCCGCTTATATCTCGGAAACTATGTGTCCTAGCGATAATACCATTCCATACAAAATTAAAGCTGACAAAATGTGCTATAAGATTGATTGCATTCAGTTTTTCACTATCTCGCATAGATTCCGAGATATCCGCGCTCAAAGTTCACTAATTGTGCTGAAGAGTTAGCTAGTCAAATGAGGCAAAAATTTCTTTTTCTCAATTCGTGAACTTTGAGCGCGGATATCTCGGAAACTATGCGAGATAGTGAAAAACTGAATGAATTCAATCTTGTAGCACATTTTGTCAGCTTTAATTTTGTATGGAATGGTCTTATCGCTAGGATGCATAGTTTCCGAGATATCCGCGCTCAAAGTTGACTATTTTTGCCCCACGTTTTTTGCCTTAATTGACTAGCTTCAGCACAATTAGTGAACTTTGAACGCGGATATCTCGGAAACTATGCGAGATAGCGAATAACTGAATCGAATCAATCCTGTGGCACATCTTGTCAGCTTTAGTTGTGCTCAACTTTTCGTTGAATGGACCATATCGTTCGATATCTATTTTAATTCTTACGACGAAGATCACATCCGCCTAGATATTCCCCCGTATTTCCTTTCCAATGATATCCCCCGTAAGCGGTATACTGACGGAATCGGTCAACAGTGGAGACAATTCTCGGTCCGATCGACGTCTATCAGTTGAAGAAGGTATCTCGGGGTCATCGAGGGGTCGTTCATGTGTTCCGAGGTCCTCGGCCCGATGGAGATCTCGTTCGGACGGTTCCGCTTGAATTGCAGTGACAATTAGAGAAACGTTCGCTAACAATCGACTGAACGGCGATCGCTGGCTATCAAAATTACAGGAAATCGCTAGATCTCTAGAGGGTCAGTCGAATAGTAGTCGGACCCTTTCTTTAATTTTGAACTCGAAAGCAATTTCTCTTAAAAGTACAAATGGTTTGTTTTTCTTATGTTATTTTTCTTCACACTTTCGTCATCGGATATTCTGGTCTCGTAGAAAATAGAATATTAGGTACAAAGCTCATTGTACACGAAGCGCTTCGACATCAATCATTACTCAGTACATAGTGCACATTTAAGTGTCCGCTTTTTTACACACTTAATTTTGAAAAACTGGGACCTCCAACTGATCTACGAGCGCGCCGACTGAAACTTAATACACTGCTCCATTTAAATGGGAACGCCTAAATATCTCCGTTATTAATAGTGTTGTGAAAAAATTCCAGAGGATGAAGATGTACTGTCTGAAGGAGCTAATTGATGGGAAACATGTTTTCTGAAGGTCATTCCTTTACAAGATATCAAGGTCACCTGTCTTTTTAAGATGGACCATATATTGTTTTGTTTATGTTCATATATGTAGATCGTGAAATTACGAATTAAATCACATGGAAAATGTACAATTCAATAATTTATTATTTCGAAAAATGTGGCCGTTGTGGATTGGCCTGCTGGCTTTTTGTGACCTCAATATTATTGCGATTGTTCGGGCTAACTTGTCAAGAAGTGAATGTGCGATTGCGAAGCAATTTTTGGACGTAGAAAAATTAAAAGATACTAGTAAAAGCTGGAGCCTATTAAAACACAAACGCATAAAAAAATTCTGCGAAACAATTCTAAAGTGGTTTTACTAAATACTAATATTATGTTTGACGAAACACCTTTATAAAATCTCTCTTCTTTTATTAATGTCCTATCATTTTATCCGTCCAAGATCAGCTAAAGTTCATATTTTCTCCATCAATTTCCTCTTTGTACAGGGTGTTTCGAAATTATCTGATACTAGAAAGATCTTCTACAAAAATGGACTGCAAAATTGATCTTAACATTGAATCACAAGGTCAAAATTGTTTTTTATTTCAACGTATACTAAATACTCATTGCAATAAACAGAAGTCTCAAAGGAACCATGTGTCTCATCTCCTCCAAGTTTATACCATCCTGGGACACCCTGTAGTCTTATGGAATAAAATAGTTTACGAAACATTAAGGTCGTTTTTTACCAGATCGGTTCACATGAAACGCAATTGTACGGTTCATTTTTGTAACAGATCGCCACCGATCCAGAGGTGCAGAATCACGCTATTTTTGTCACAATATACAGGGTGTTTCGTCTAAAACATGACACCTAAATATCTCCTCTATCTCTGGAAATACAAAAAATCTTTCTAACGTAATCTAAATGGTTTTAAAAGACGAATCAGATGGAAGAATCGGTTTTTAAAAATTGTAATTTTTTAATCGTTTTTTCAAGGTCACTCGTGTTTGTTTACATATATACACACATTTTTTGTTGTTATATGTTATAGCAAACATTATTGTGCATTCATCCATGTTTAATAGCACGACCTTGAAATGACCGTGAACTCTAAAATTTGCTAATTAATGCAGAAGTTACTTTCAGCGACATTTCAGATTTCAACGGTAACAGAAATCCGACCATGTGTGCGTGTGCGTGTGTGTGTGCGTGTGTGTGTGTATGAACTTGTAAATAAACACATTGTATCATTCCTCTGTGTACATAGAGATTGAGAGAGATATGCATTTAACAGTTTGCTCACTGCTAGATTTCCCAGTGTATCGACAAGCGATTCATAATGTGTTATTCAGAACAGGAGAAAATTCAAATGGTTTTAATTTACGGTGATGCTCGAGAGTGTCTAAGAGAAGCAATACGAATTTACAAAGACAGATTTCCAGAACGTTCTTGTCCATCACGTGCTGCATACTCAAGTATTGTTAAAACATTTTGTGAGACTGGTAGTGTCAACAGAAACATTCGTGTGAGATGTAAGACTGGTACTCATGAAGCTATGTGAACAATATCATCGCTAAACTTAATCAAAACTCGTATGTTAGTATAAGGCAACTTGGATGTGAAACAGGTATTAGTGTGACAAGCATATTCCGGATTCTTCATTCACAAAAATTTCACCCTTTCCATTTATCTCTTCACCAAGAGCTGCATGGAAGAAACTTTGAAAACCGCGTACACTTTTCTCAACGGGGTATACGTAAATATGAAAGTGATAAAATGTTTTTCCAAACAGTATTGTTTACGGACGAAGCATCCTTTACAAATCATGGTCAGGTGAACCTCGAGAACATGCATTATTGGTCGGTTGAAAATCCACGATGGTTTAGACAACTCGATAAGCAGAGACCATGAACCATAAATGTCTGGTGTGGTATTCTAAATAATAGGATAATTGGGCCGTATTTTATCAACGGTACACAAACTGGGCAGAAGTATGCTGAATTTTTAGAACATATTCTACCATGTTCATTAGAAGATGTACCATTTAGGGACCGTCTAGCACTATGGTATCAACACGATGGGTGTTCAGCACACTTTTCCCATATTGCAACACGTGTCCTCAACGAAAAATTCCCATATCGTTGGATTTGACGCAATGGACCTATATCATGGCCGGCTCGTTCACCCGATCTCACCTCACTTGTTTTTTTCTTATGGGGGACATTAAAGGGTACGGTTTATCAAGAGCTGCCCACGACGCCAGAAAATATGAAGGAACGAATAATTGCTGCATGTGCTGATATGAAACCTGAAATCATCGGAAGAGCTGTACAATCTGTCGTTTTTCGCCTCACGAAATGTATCACAACGGAAGGACATAATTTCGAACATTTATTGCAGTAATAAATGTGATTATTTAGAAGTTCAAGTTCATGGTCGAATTTCTGTTACCGTTGAAATCTGAAATGTCGCTGAAAGTAAGTTCTGCAATAATTAGCAAATTTTAGAGTTTACGGTCATTTCGAGGTCGTGCTATTAAACACGGATGAATGCACAATAATGTTTGCTATAACATAAAACAACAAAAAATGTGTTTATATATGTAAACAAACACGAGTGACGTTGAAAAAACGAATAAAAAATTGCAATTTACAAAAAACGATTCTTCCATCTGATTCGTCTTTTGAAACCATTTAGATTAGGTTAATAACATTTTTTGTATTGTCAGAGATAGAGGAGATCTTTAGGTGTCCTGTTTTAGACGAAACACCCTGTACAATTTTGAAAGACCCTCTCTCTCTCTCTCTCTGTACACCACAAAAACTTAACATTTAGTACGTTCATTTTAAAGGAAGCACTCAATATGTATTAGGTGAAGTAAAATATACATCTTTTTGTATAATTATACTAAATATTTAAATATATCAAACGTCCTATTATTTTGTCCGGCACTGTACATGCCGGATATCGGTATCTCACTCACTCACATCCCCTGTTATCCCTTCAGTTGAATTCGCAGAAGCCACGTTTCCCACTTAAGCGTCTGCATTCGGTCCCGGCTGTGGCCGCTTAATTGTGCACTACTGTATTAGAATCGATATACCTCCCAATGTCTGTTTGAGTGGTTCACACGAACGATAATCCCAGGCTGATCAATTTCGGCAATAAAAATGGTGTTCAACAGTAGTCTAATGGGTCAAAACTAAACAGTTCTCTTAAAACATTAAGGTAAAGTTTTGTCATTATGGAACCAATTTTATTTATAGTATATTTTCGATATAATTCAAGTGCCAAGACATGATTTTCATTGGCTTTACCAATCACACGTCCTATAAACTCCATCTGACGGACGAATGAAAACACAATATAAATAAATATTAGTTTCATAATGAAAAAAATGTCCATAATGTTTTAAGACACCGATCGAGTTTTGATCCATGGTTGCTTTCGCACTTTTCATCCTCGCCACAAGTAAAGTATGATGCAATCCAAAAAAATGTTGACCTTTTGATTTTGAACTTCAAGATCAATATTTACTTTGCAGCACTTTTCTTACATCAATGTCCGCCAAACCAAGGCACAATGGGAAAAATGGCCATATTAGATGGAAAAAAGTCATGTCAGAAAATAGATATAACATTCATATACAGGGTGAGTCCGAAGAAACAGAACACCTAAATATCTCCGTTACTTTTCGTTGTAAAAAAAAACTTCTTAGGACAAATTACACTGTTTGATGGACCACATGTAACGGTGTAAGGGAAAAAATTTTCAAGGTCAATTTTTTACAAGATTTCAAGGTCATCGATATTTTTTTAAATAGAATGAGGTATTTTTTAAATCATCAATCGATGCAGCTGGACATTCGTTATAAAAAAGTGCTAACCAATGTACAGTGGTCGAAATTTCGATAAAGTCATCTTCTTTTTCATAGATATTTTAAAAATATCGCCATTTTTGTTGATTTATCGTATCTGGTCTTGTTCCTTGTAGACACTCGGATAGAGGGACTGCGTACTCTAAAGTCTGTCCCAATTAAGAACATACTTCCTTCGCGCAGCTCGACTGATCGCAGCGCCTTGCTGCGAGCCTCCGAGCTCCCACTCCACTACCCACTCCCCACTGTCTCGACGCGAGTCTTCATATACGTGATGTACCGGAATGAAACGGGTTAGTGGACATTTTGGTCTGGACGATTATGACTTATTGACTTCGCTTCTGTGGAGATACACCTGATGGCTCTCCTTGTTCCATTTTCTTTCGCCAATAAACACTTTAAAGAAAAGCGCGGAAAAACTAGCGAAACGAACGAGGTAAAATAGCGAGGGTGGTGATGCGTGTAACACAGGACACCTGGTATAACGCGAGTGAGGCAGTTTGCAGCGCTGCATCGCGTGGCGTCGCTTCAGTGCCACTGCGCGCATGCGTTGTGCATTGGGAGTACTACCAATCAGGGCGAACCTGCGCAGCGAACGACGTAAACTGGTCATTCGCGAAGTATGTTCTTAACTGGGACAGACTTTAGACCGCTATGTTTACTATTTACGTTGTTTAAAATTTTTTTCTGTGTGGTGCAGAACACAAATGCGAAGTTTCTATAAAGTCACTTAGTGTTTCTCTGTATTCTGAGCAGAGAACTACGGAAAACTGCGAATATTCTAAAAGTATTAGTTTTAGAACTCACAGAAATCCTGTTTGTTATCATTTGATTCACGTGTATGAGAATGCCGAGAGGAAAAGTACTAACAAGTGAAGAAAAAGCATCAATCGATGCTTATAAAGATATGGGCTGCTCTAATCGCGCAATTGCTAAGAAAACTAATCGGTCATATACTGTGATTAATAATTATATCAATTTACGTGAAAATTACGGAAAAAATCATCTTAATGGTAGTAATAAAAAATAGTCAAAGAGACATCATTCAATATTAACGAGGTCTGCAGCTAAGGAAAGGAAAAATGTAGCACAATTTCGAGCTGAATTGGAGCTCCCAGTAACAACAAGACGTGTGCAACAACTTTTAAATTCTTCTCGACAAAAATACAACGTAAACCAGGCCTTAAAGAAGTACATAAACCGGCTTGTATTGATTTCGCACGGGCACAAAACACAGTAACTTTATAGAAATTTCGACCACTGTATATCGAAAATAGTTCAGGAGATATTTCAATTTAAATAACTCTAAAACACCATTACTGGCGTACTAAAACGTTACACAAGTAAGTAAACGCTAACGTCTATTTACGCTCGGATGTTTAATCGTGTGAATTGTTTCTAATAAAATCCGTTGGTGTAAATTGGCTTCTTTTTCTATCATTTTTACATTTTTGAAATCAAAAGCATGGTCAAACTCTATTGAATGCCTCGTCAATGCAGTGTGTTGTGCTGGAGGTAAAAATATGTTGTGTCTATGTTCTCTGATCCGAGTCTCCAAAAGTCTAAACGTTTGTCCTATGTATAGTTGGTTACAACCGTTGCAAGGTATTGAATAAACTAAATTGCAGTTTTTTTTACCAATGGTACTTTATCGTTGATCGCGGGGAAAAATTTCAGTAAAATTAGTCAAATTTATACTTGAAGCCAATGTTTTCAGTTTTAATGGCACTTTTTACAAACAGATGTTTAGAACAGCTATGAGGTCTCCTGTTTCCCCTGTGATTGCAAATTTGGTGATGGAAGAGTTAGAGAAAGTTTCGATTTCTAAATGTTGAGGTCGGGTGATCTTGCTGGCCAATCTAAAACGCGAATTTTTTCTCGAGAAAAGTACTCTTTTACTACTTTTGCTGTGTGTACTGCGGCATTATCCTGCTGAAAAGTATACTTCTCTCCAGCAATTCTGGTCGCGTACGTGTTTATTTGTTCCTTAATCATTTCCAAATACATTTTGCTATTCATTTTTCCTGTTATAAATTTGATTTCCATTTTACCATAGTACCCGATACCGCACCAAATCATCACACTACCACCTCCCATTTGTCGACGACTCAAAAACTGTTCCTCTTTTCGCATATCGTGAAAATAGTAACTCAGACCATCAGGTCCATCTAAGTTAAACCTCTTTTCATCCGTAAATATTATTCTTCGCCATTTCTTTCGCATATGAATATTCTTTTCCGCAAAGTGTAACCGATTGTTCTTATGTTGCACAGTTAACCATGGCTTTTTCTTTAATTTTCTTCGTTGTATGTATTTGCATTTTTGTAAAACACGTCTCACATTCCTTATATTAGTGTCTACACCAACACTTTGTGCAATTTGCCTTGCAGTCATCTTAGAATTCGATGCTGCTCTTAGTATTGCACGACGTTCCCGGGCGCTTAGACTTTGCGGACGTCCAAAACTCTTCTTTTTACCATAGTTTTCCGGATTTTTCAAGAAATTCATTATTACTTTTCGACTTCTATTCATAATTTTTGCTATTTTTATCACTGAATATTGTTCTTCTTCCAATTTTATTATAGTGTGAATCTCACACGCGTTCAACCTCTTTCCGCGACCATTTTTCATAATATTTCGCCTTTTTTAAACAAATATACAACACGAGGTAATATCACGGACTTTATTAACTATGTTCCGAGGTTGTTGTTCGCAATTCGCGAGCTTCGGTGTAACTGGAAAGCGTAGATTTACTACACGTGCTATCATTTTGTCCCACTTGCGAACCACAATATTTACGTTTTCATTTCTAGAGTTCTGTTGAAGTAAATATTGTCGATGATATTCAGTACATTACATATAGAGGCATGTCAGAATATGTTGACATATTAAAATACTAATTTTCTTCGGTTTATTCTACCAAATGAGAAAAAATAGACGATGTGCTATCTTTTTGTCCGGGAGTGTATAGGAGAAATTCACAAATTTTGAGTCCGGTAAAGTAAAGAGCAGCCTAGAAATTTGTTAGAACGTCAACTTCGTACTATTCGCGACATCTCTTGAATATAACGTATATTAATATTTTTAGCGCACTGGTTCGATCTGATGCTACTACTTAAGCAATTTTGCAAATTACCACAAAATTTTCAACGTTCCGGTCAACTATTTAGACCATTTTCAAGAAAAATTTTCATATAATTGCGTCTGTAAAAATTATTAAATTAATATAAAGTGTAATTTATGTTGCGTTCCGCACAAAAAACCAAATGGTCTATGAAAAAACAAACATACTTGCTAAGTGAACAAATTATCTTAAACTCTTTACAATTTTATAACACATGTTGATTCCATCCTGTGATATACGAACTGGGGACAAACTTTAGAATTTGAAGAGGCAACGAAATCAGAAAACATCGATCGACCCATTGGCCAATCAATACTTAGCGGTAAATATGAACGGTGAAAAATCCCAGCAACAAGTTTCTACTGTTTGTATACCATACGAAGTTGTGGTAATTTATTAATTGACATTCAATCTAATTTTGATGTATTTTAACCCTTAACAGATTTTATTTGTTAGAAAAATTCATCATAAAACATTACTGGTTCAGTAATGTTGCGTAATATTCATGTATCTTAGGTGTTTCAATAACTAAAATTTACGCTCTGCTGTCTAATCGTGTGAATTGTTTCTAATAAAATCCGTTGGTGTAAATTGGCTTCTTTTTCTACTATTTTTACATTTTCGAAATCAGAAGCATGGTCAAGCTCTACATATTGAATGCCCCGTCAATGCAGTGTGTTGTGCTGGAGGTAAAAATATGTTGTGTCTATGTTCTCTGATCCTATGTATAGTTGGTTACAACCCTTACAAGGTATTGAATAAACTAAATTGCAGTTTGTTACCAATGGTACTTTATCTTTGATCGCGGGGAAAAATTCCCTTAAATAATGTGGTATTTTGAAAATTGTGTGAATTCCTACCTTTCTGAATATTCTCTTAATATCGTTAGATATATTTTGAACGTAAGGAATAACGACGGTATTTTTCGAATTTATTGATCCTGAAAATTTTGTGGTAATTTTCAAAATTGCTTAAGTAGTAGCATCAGATCGAACCATTGCGCTGAAAACATTAGTATACTGTGGGAATGATTACATCGGCAAGGCCATGAACCGACCGAGTCGTTGCCCTCGTACCGAAAACATCAAACGACACACGTTAGCTACTGTAAACAGTCGAGGACCGGGGGAATGAACTGACAAGTAAACCTAGGCTAGTGTCATCGCCCGACTCCTGACTAGGTCACGAAAAAATCCATCTAGGCGTGCCGAGACGCACCTGTGTGTACGACGATAATGCCAAGCCGCAGAGGACGCGGAACGTCTTTTGTCCAAAAACGCAACGATACGAACCACGATACCAAATACGAACTCGATCACGACTTACTTACGATTTACGGCTTACGATTAAGAATCTGTGAATACGGACACGTTTTGTACTGTACTTGTACTGTCTATCTTTGTTATTTCTGTCGTGTTATTCTAAATAAAGGACAGATATTTTATTCTCAACAATCTTGTTCCTACAATACGTTATTAAATTTAAAATATTTCAAAAAGTGTGTGTGTGTGTGGGGAGTTAATCGATTTGGCTTAAAAACGGCTCATATGTCCCTCGCTAGACCGAACACCGAGAATAATTTTACCAGAGGAAGAAGAAAACTGAATGGGAATTCCTGGTAGAATGGAGTTCGCAACAGAAGCATAACTCACCATGAACGATGGAGCTCGCAGGCCAGTCAGCTGTCTCTTGTAGCACTCCTCATGCTGGAGCTGAGCAGGAAATCCCTTTGCGACGCGACACCGAGTCAAGGAGAGACGTAGTTCCGAGGCACCACTCTGTCGGCGATCATTTCGATGGGGACGTTTAATTAATAGCCGCGGGATTCTGGACGCTTCAATTATAACGCGATTAATTATGTAATCGTCGGGAATACCGGCGGATCCCCCAGTGACATTAGTCTCCGACTGTAACCCAGACCGATCCGTCGTTCTCGGTCGCTTTTTCCTTTCATCCCCGGGAGCCCAGGTCCGTTTTGATCCCCTTCGTTTTCCCTGTCGGGCGAAAATGGGTCTCGAGAGGAACGACCCTTTTACACTTTTCATCCGACGAGATTTTTCGGCCGAAGATGGGTTTGTTCCGGGGGACGACTGGTCGGACATAAAAAAAACCGTCGGGAGATTGCAAAATCACGAGATGCCACCGGCACGGGCTACGTGGTCTGGATTCGAGAATCTGGACCGGGATTCGTCTCATCCTTCTGTCAGTTGCAACGCAGCTAGGATACCGCGCGAATATTTCCGAAGGTTTGGTAAGTGAAATCCTATCCGAGCCGGTTTAAGAATCCGCGATGTAATTTTCTCAAGGAGCTTCCGCGCGAGATACGGTGCCGCACCGCGCGTAACGTAACATACGTCGAGGAATCCTCGGTTCGTTGAACGCCCACGCCTCCTATTCGATTTTTATTGGATGTATATACTGTATATGGTTGTTTCGTTTCCGGTTGCAGCAGAAAGCCCCATGATTCGTCGGGAAGAATATGTTGAAAACGATAGAGTGTAGCGGATGTGAAGAAATTATACAGGGTGTTCGACCACAGGTGGGAGAAGATTTAAAAGGGGTGGTTGTCAATGACAATATAAGACGAAAATAGAAAATGAAAAAATTGCGATTTTGGCTTCGTTTTCTATTATTAACAATTTTCAGGCACGATTAATGATCAGTTTTTTAATTCATTATGACTTTAAATAAAATTATATATTCATTTTTGCATGTGAAAATGAATATTTGCATGGTACAAACTAAATAAGGAAAGTTTAATTGATAAAAAAATTTTCATCGACAAGAAATCTCGTCAACGGCCGTACTATTTTGGTGCGCTACAGCCACGCCACAACGGTAGTTGATATTCCTGGGAATTACAACTGTATTCAAGGTAATGAAAACATTTAAACATAATTATCTTGAAAACTATTGAGTATCTGTGCCTATAGCGGTATAATACGTTAACAGGAGAACGAGATATATAACTGTACAACGTTTCAACCAAATCAGAGCCAATTGACAGCTGCCACAGTGGGGTATTTGCACTGAAGAGCCGGACAGAGCCAATTTAAAACTCGCTCAATCTTTAAATTCGCATAACTTTGCCGACAATGATCCGAAATTGATGAAACATCCACGATTTTAAAGCGTAAATGTTCTACATTTTGATGATGTAGGTAATTTTTATAAAAATCACTGCTAAAGCGGCAATACACACATAAAATCTGATTTATGATATATAAATTTTATACAGAATTAATATTATTTGAGAGGTAATATTATAAATTTTATATGTACTGTGAAAGTTTCATCTAAATCGATGATGCGGAAAAAACGATAGGCATTGAAAGATGTAAGAATCTGCAGTTATAGACCGAAAATCGTGAAAATCTGCAATTTTTACCATGCTCAAACGTTTGTAGCTCATTGCAACGGCGACCGATTTTGACGAAAGTTTCAAAATGTGTTTAATATAACGCATGTGAAGGCTGCGGTCTTGCTTGACCAGAATGAAAGGAACGTGTAATTGAAAGAATGGAATGACTGAGAAGAGTGAGACAGGATAGCAGAGTGATTGGAATGAGAGAAAGAATAGTCCAGTCGGCAGGTCGAAAAAAAGGCGTCTATTCGGAAAGTATTCCGAATTTAATGAAATTTTGACACGTCATTTAGGGGTACTCTGGGGTGTCGAAACTCAGTTTTCGACCTCGAGGACCCTGTGCTAACTTGGGGAGGGGGAAAAAACCACGATTTTTATTACCTTGTTTTGGTTTTTCGCCTATTACTCAAAAATTGTGGGTCCTATGAACTTTTGTCTTCCATTTTTGGAAAGAGCATTAAATTTCCTTCAAATTTCACCAGTCAATCATTTTTTTCGACCAAATAGGCACCGAGAGACAGGCGTTCAAAATTAGGAAATTAAGTGGCAACTGACGAATATAGGTAAAAACGGAGCAAATTACACTGTCCAACAACAAAAATGTTTCCATATAACTGTTGGGTGTATCGTATACAGTTTTTAGCGCTGATTCCGAATCTGGCATTAATTTTTCTCCTACACGCACAGTTTTTGAGAAATTTGAGATTGAAAAAAAACACGTTTTTCGACTTTGAACAGATATTATGATGTTCTTATAAAAGATATTGTATTATTCTTTACAGCAAAAGATTCTCTAGACTTTCCCGAATCCAGTGATGTCTAATAGTAGTACATTATGATTGTTTAAACATGTTTAAACAATCATTAAAGACGGAGAGGCATCACTTTTGTACACATTTTTGATGATATTTTTCAATTAAAAAAAAAAAATAAGGGTCTAAGGGTCCAGCGGAAAATCGAATTGCACCACGCGATAGAGCAGACTTTTATCTTGAGAAACCACTCTTTCAACTTTCCAATGTCGACATTTTTTTCGATCCTGAAAGTCCAATCGCCAGGTCGAAAAAAGGGCGTCTACCTGCAAAGTATTCCGAACTTAATGGAATTTTGACACGTCATTTAGGGGTACTCTGGGGTGTCGAATCTCAGTTTTCGACCTCGAGGACCCTGTGCTAACTTGGGGAGGGGGAAAAAACCACGATTTTTGTTACCTGTTTTTGGTTTTTCGCTTATTACTCAAAAACTGTGGGTCCTATAACTTTTGTTTTCCATTTTTGGAAAGAGCATTAAATTTCCTTCAAATTTCACTATGGACATGATATTTGGTCCCCTCAGGGTTTCAAATTCATTTACCAATCCTCTCCTTTTTCCACTCTCACCATCGCCTTTTCAGCGGGACCTACTGTTTATGGTGGGTTCCGAACCACCTTCTTCAAATTTCACTAGTCAAACGTATTTTTTGATGCAATAGGTACCGAGAAACAGGCGTTCAAAATTAGGAAATGTTTCTCAAAATGTCATTTTGAGCCACACATTGTGACATTTAGGAGGAAATTGCAGGTTTTTGGCTCACAAATTTAGTTTTTCAACATATCTACATATAATCTACATACTGTGTATACCCCTCACATTTTCACCCCCCCTTCGGACCCCCCCCCCCCACCCGCGGAAGACAAATTTGAGAAATACGTAAAAAAATCTCTCTTTCTCCAAAAACCCTAACATTGTACTCTTATCAATCTGATTTCACATTGTTTGGAGGGGGGAGGGGTGTCCGCTGACAAGTGCCTAATGTTATAATTGCAGTTTATTCCCTATTTAGGGGTGCCTGGTCATCACTTTATGACTTTACATTTTCCCATTAATCCGTAATCTCAAAGAGTAGTAAATGTAGATTGGGTAGGTGAAGAGTAAGAATCCATGTCTGATGCTTACAAAATAAAAAATAAAATAAAATAGATTTTTCTTTTTATCTCGAAAAAAACGTCGACGTTGGAAAGTTGAAAGAGTGGTTTCTCAAGATAAAAGTCTGCTCTATCGCGTGGTGCAATTCGATTTTCCGCTGGACCCTTAGACTCTTATTTTTTTTTTTTAAATTGAAAAATATCCTCAAAAACGTGTACAAAAGTGATGCCTCTCCGTCTTTAAACATGTTTAAACAATCATAATGTATTACTATTGCACATCACTGGATTCGGGAAAGTCTAGAGAATCTTTTGCTGTACAGAATAATACAATATATTTTATAATAACGTCATAATATCTGTTCAAAGTCGAAAAACGTGTTTTTTTTCAAACTCAAATTTCTCAAAAACTGTGCGTGTAGGAGAAAAATTAATGCCAGATTCGGAATCAGCGCTAAAAACTGTATACGATACACCCAACAGTTATATGGAAACATTTTTGTTGTTGGACAGTGTAATTTTCTCTGTCTTTCCCTATATTCGTCAGTTGCCACTTAATTTCCTAATTTTGAACGTCTGTCTCTCGGTGCCTATTTGGTCAAAAAAAAAGATTGACCAGTGAAATTTTAAGGAAATTTAATGCTCTTTCCAAAAATGGAAGACAAAAGTTCATAGGACCCACAATTTTTGAGTAATAGGCGAAAAACCAAAACAAGGTAATAAAAATCGTGGTTTTTTCCCCCTCCCCAAGTTAGCACAGGGTCCTCGAGGTCGAAAACTGAGATTCGACACCCCAGAGTACCCCTAAATGACGTGTCAAAATTTCATTAAATTCGGAATACTTTCCTATTAAAAGTACCTGGCGACAGGACTAGAATGCAAGATTGAATGGAATGGATAAGTGTGGTAACGGATGAATTTGAACTGCAAGAGAAGTGGACTGTATAAAAGATATTATGAGCATGAATGTATGGATCGATGTATAAATAACTGTATTTGCACTTTAAGAACTAGATTGTCAAAAGATGTAACACTGTGTCGCAGAACTAATGTACAATGAGTTTGAATAAAGAAGACTTTGAAAAGGCTTTGAGAGGAATCGCTTGTTTGACGTTAGACAGCTGATCGTTTGTCGCAGAGAGAGTGAAGCGACGGTTGTCACTCTCTTTTATTGTCTCGATCCTTCTGGAAGTTCGTCACGCACCGGTGGTTCCGATTGAGCGTTCGCGAACATTCCAGTAGGATCGAGAATGGGAATAGCCCAATCACGCAGCTGATCTATTGCCCGCGTAAGCCTCGATGGCATACGATAACGCTCGCGGTTTCGGCGGGATCGCGCTAGTCTTGGCGGGGTCGCGCGGTGCCGGTGTGACAATATGGCGCTCGGGCGCGCCAATTTTGAACAACACAGATCTGCAGAACGTATTTAAAAAATTTTTAATATAGGCCCACATAAAAAAGTTGTAAAATGCGACTTTTAGTATTTTTTCTACAATTCCGATCAATTGCAATTTTTAAAACATTTCTTTTCACGTCCTGCAGTAAACTAATTGCTCTAGCTTCCCAAAAAAGTTTAAATCGTGTAGTACAATATTAAAAAAACTATCGTCTTTTTTAGAGCGTCTAAATATTTCTCCGAGTCACTGTACTTGTATTCTAAAAATTTTCATGGTATAAAATTCCATTTTATTTGAGCTAAGTGCACAGAAATTTTACCCGTCCTTGCTCTTTACTCTGAAATGATCGTGTCAAAATATTGGCAGAAATATCTTTTCATATTTGTACGACGTTATTGATTTATGGCGCGAAAATAATACAGATGGTGGGAATAATAATTGGAGATATAAAAATATATTCGCCGGTCGAGAAACGACGATAGGGGCTACGAGCGCATAAAGACTGATACTGCTAAAGCCGCAAAAATTTCTCAGTGAGCGGAAAAGACGACACTTTATGATCTGTTTCACGAAGAGGAAAGTCCTCTTTATGGCCCCGGAATAGCAGATTAGAGTAAGTGTCATAAATACCCGACTATTTGTCTGAAAATCGTTTGCTAAACTTTAAACGCGTTTACTCTCCTTTCTACTTTATATTGCACTTTTCTTAAAAATTTTGTTAGAACTTGTGGGAGTTTGTGGTCTTATAATCTATCTATCTAAGTATATAATCTATCTGCGTAATCTAATCTAATAGGCGATTCAATAAGGATACTTTCTGTTACAAGATGACCGGACACACCAAACACACGCAGTGCCCCAGCTCGGACCACACGCACACATAACCGCGAGTGCCCTCAACTTATACATATGGTCAATAACATATTCAAGAGATTCAAAATACCACATTATTTAAGGGAATTTTTCCCCGCGATCAAAGATAAAGTACCATTGGTAACAAACTGCAATTTAGTTTATTCAATACCTTGTAAGGGTTGTAACCAACTATACATAGGATCAGAGAACATAGACACAACATATTTTTACCTCCAGCACAACACACTGCATTGACGGGGCATTCAATATGTAGAGTTTGACCATGCTTCTGATTTCGAAAATGTAAAAATAGTAGAAAAAGAAGCCAATTTACACCAACGGATTTTATTAGAAACAATTCACACGATTAGACAGCAGAGCGTAAATTTTAGTTATTGAAACACCTAAGATACATGAATATTACGCAACATTACTGAACCAGTAATGTTTTATGATGAATTTTTCTAACAAATAAAATCTGTTAAGGGTTAAAATACATCAAAATTAGATTGAATGTCAATTAATAAATTACCACAACTTCGTATGGTATACAAACAGTAGAAACTTGTTGCTGGGATTTTTCACCGTTCATATTTACCGCTAAGTATTGATTGGCCAATGGGTCGATCGATGTTTTCTGATTTCGTTGCCTCTTCAAATTCTAAAGTTTGTCCCCAGTTCGTATATCACAGGATGGAATCAACATGTGTTATAAAATTGTAAAGAGTTTAAGATAATTTGTTCACTTAGCAAGTATGTTTGTTTTTTCATAGAACATTTGGTTTTTTGTGCGGAACGCAACATAAATTACACTTTATATTAATTTAATAATTTTTACAGACGCAATTATATGAAAATTTTTCTTGAAAATGGTCTAAATAGTTGACCGGAACGTTGAAAATTTTGTGGTAATTTGCAAAATTGCTTAAGTAGTAGCATCAGATCGAACCAGTGCGCTAAAAATATTAATATACGTTATATTCAAGAGATGTCGCGAATAGTACGAAGTTGACGTTCTAACAAATTTCTAGGCTGCTCTTTACTTTACCGGACTCAAAATTTGTGAATTTCTCCTATACACTCCCGGACAAAAAGATAGCACATCGTCTATTTTTTCTCATTTGGTAGAATAAACCGAAGAAAATTAGTATTTTAATATGTCAACATATTCTGACATGCCTCTATATGTAATGTACTGAATATCATCGACAATATTTACTTCAACAGAACTCTAGAAATGAAAACGTAAATATTGTGGTTCGCAAGTGGGACAAAATGATAGCACGTGTAGTAAATCTACGCTTTCCAGTTACACCGAAGCTCGCGAATTGCGAACAACAACCTCGGAACATAGTTAATAAAGTCCGTGATATTACCTCGTGTTGTATATTTGTTTAAAAAAGGCGAAATATTATGAAAAATGGTCGCGGAAAGAGGTTGAACGCGTGTGAGATTCACACTATAATAAAATTGGAAGAAGAACAATATTCAGTGATAAAAATAGCAAAAATTATGAATAGAAGTCGAAAAGTAATAATGAATTTCTTGAAAAATCCGGAAAACTATGGTAAAAAGAAGAGTTTTGGACGTCCGCAAAGTCTAAGCGCCCGGGAACGTCGTGCAATACTAAGAGCAGCATCGAATTCTAAGATGACTGCAAGGCAAATTGCACAAAGTGTTGGTGTAGACACTAATATAAGGAATGTGAGACGTGTTTTACAAAAATGCAAATACATACAACGAAGAAAATTAAAGAAAAAGCCATGGTTAACTGTGCAACATAAGAACAATCGGTTACACTTTGCGGAAAAGAATATTCATATGCGAAAGAAATGGCGAAGAATAATATTTACGGATGAAAAGAGGTTTAACTTAGATGGACCTGATGGTCTGAGTTACTATTTTCACGATATGCGAAAAGAGGAACAGTTTTTGAGTCGTCGACAAATGGGAGGTGGTAGTGTGATGATTTGGTGCGGTATCGGGTACTATGGTAAAATGGAAATCAAATTTATAACAGGAAAAATGAATAGCAAAATGTATTTGGAAATGATTAAGGAACAAATAAACACGTACGCGACCAGAATTGCTGGAGAGAAGTATACTTTTCAGCAGGATAATGCCGCAGTACACACAGCAAAAGTAGTAAAAGAGTACTTTTCTCGAGAAAAAATTCGCGTTTTAGATTGGCCAGCAAGATCACCCGACCTCAACATTATTGAAAATTGTTGGGGAAATCTTGCCCGAGCTGTATATAGAAATGGCAGACAATTTGGAGATATTGCCGAATTAAAAAAATGTATCCAAGATGAGTGGGAGCAATTAGAGCAAAAAACCATTAAAAAACTCTATGAATCTTTGCCAAAGAGAATGATGGCTGTTATTAAATGTAAAGGAGGGGCCACAAAATATTAAGCATTAATTATCATTCGTTGATTTACTGTTATACATAATTTTCAGTTAAATGTGCTATCATTTTGTCACACCATATTTCCTTAAAAATTATTTTTTTTTTAAATAAAATTGTATACGCTGGCGAAATTTAATTCAATTTCATTTGTGTCTGTTTATATCGATATTTTGCAAGAATGCGTAAAAATAAAACCTTGGTTGTAATGTTAAATAAATAAATATTACGTTAATTTTAAAATGTGCTGTCTTTTTGTCCCGGAGTGTAAATTATGTTGGTTTTGTTATGTAATCCAGTAGATTTGTACCCGGGACGGCTGCAGATCGAAGTTTCGATCCTGTAGGATCAATGGTTCAGGAGTTATGCTTGCTTAAAGTTGAGCAATCTGCAGTGTTTTTGACAGGTAAGGGCGCCGCCATATTGGTTTGTAGTGACGGTCGCGCGCCACTTACCGAGCAGAATAATTAATGAGTTCGTTAATTACAATAGTTAGGTCGGTGGGGGCGGCAAGGACCGGCGGTTCTGCTAGATAATTATTTTAATGTTTAAGGGACTTGGGCACGTCTTCCCGTTATGTGATGGAGCTGAAACTTTACACAGATTTTTTTCTAATTATTTGGAACAATCCTGAGGGGGAGGGGGAGTGTCGTAAAAGAAAAGCCATAGTTCATAATCATAATCATTCGTAGTAAAAGAAAAGTGTCGTAAAATTATCAAAGAATGAAAAAATGCAAAATTTGTTTTCAAAGGACTAATCGGGAGACATACCTTACAAAATGCAGAAGGTTTCGTCCTAATTGGTGAACATACATAGAAAAAAAAGCGAAAAAAGGCACATATACAGATCGAATTGAGGAACCTCTTCCTTTCTCGAAGTCGGTTAAATACATATTTTGCGCAGGGCCAATTCAACAAACCAATATAAAGAAATATGGATTCAATGCCTCATATGTAAATGATGGGCACATAGTGGGGACATCTCGAGCAAGGAAGACGAAGACACGTGCAATTTTCTATCTAACTAAGCTTCATCTAATTGTAAGTCAGTGGACCATATTACCCTTACCCCCCCCCCCCCTCCTGCTATAAGAAATCCAGTAATCCAGAAATACAGTAGGTCCTTGATTATCCAAACCTCCGACGTCTGAAGTCTTTAGCTTCCCAACATGCTTCAGATATAAATAGCTCAATCTAAGGCGATCCATATGCAATACTATTTATTATGTAAATTAATAAAAATTGAATCTTGCATTATGACTGAGTAACTGTCCCCATATTCGAACAGTTATGTTTCCCTGTTTGGTTCGGATAATCGAGGTTCTACCGTATACACATTGAATTAAATAAAAATATTTTTGTTCTACTTCGGCCTTTTACCACGTGTGACCTTGTAAGTTCACTTATATTTGAAGCAACAATTTAAATGAATTTAGATTAAATATGATTATCGATCGTAATTTTGGTAATCAAAGTGTGATGATATCGGAGCACAGGTTCGATCAATGATGAAACGCAGCAATTTTGCAAATTAATTAAACACACAACGTTTCGATCCTGATGTGGATCATTTTCAAGAGTAAACTTTTGCGTCTGAAAAATAATGTGAATGTAATATATGTAACAATAAAAATACTATGAAGATACCCAATAAACCACTTTTACATACTTGCTATAACAGAGAAATTACGTTTGAAAATTATTACAAGTGAACTGTTTCCATGCCGGTAGACACTGAACTGAACCAAGTGAAGGTTACAAAACAAACAGAACATACATACATAAGAACGACGTATTCAAAATTGGCCAACCAGAGCCAAGTGATCTATGGACGCTAAGTCAATATTAGGCGGTAAATTCATCATAAATGAATTTAGGTTGTGAATCAGATTTCACGAAGAAATATAAAACTGGGGGCCATATTACCACCCGTTCCTCTACTTTTGTTAGCGATTGTAATCTCTGGCCGCCGCCAGACGGCGCATGGTCCCAGGTACTGTACATGTGCGAATGAGATTGTGTGTGTATTCACACGCGCTGCTGACCACAATCACACTCATTCGCACACGTACGGTACCTGGAACCATGCGCCGTCTGGCGGCGGCCAGAGAATTACGACTCATCTGCCTCCACATTTCAGCATTACAGAGATGCTAAGTCGGCACACCTGTATAATGCACCGTGGTTTAGATCTTCTGCCGCGCCACCTACCGTAGCGTCGGACACCATTGGGGGTCCCATAGTTTTTAGATTCCGTTCCGTTCTGTTCGTCAGTTACCGTCATCGCCGCTTGTTCTCTTTATGTAAATCTCCGTATGTTATCCGTATCAATCTCGTCTAAATCTCATAACTTTTTTTAAAAATTATTAAATATAACCTAATTTATGTTACGAGCCATAGTTCAGACTGGTTAGTCCAGCGAATGCGAAGCTCCTTGAAGGAACGTTTCGCAATGTCCCAATAATGAGACAGCGTTTGCCGTTAACGAGCCGCGTTATTGTTCACTGCGATGAAAAGCAGGATTGGTTTCGCGGGGCGGCGTATATTTCGTAAGTCGCCATTTCCTGTCAGTCTTTGCCAGCTGTCGAAAAGTGGAGGCCAGGAAAGTTCGGTACATGGAGAGAAGTAAAGCGCCAACAACGGGTTGCTGGGTGCAGAGAGACAGAGTGGGGGTTCGCGGGGGTGACAACAGGGCAGGGAGAGGTCTTAGAGGAAGGCGAGAACGGAGGTTTAAGTAGGATTCTTACGTCAGTCGGATTCCACTTGAAGTAGCAAAGAGAAAAGGTTGAATGGAATCGGGCACATCGGGAGGAACGACAGAAGGGCGGCTGGAATCCGGTGGGCGGTTAGAGGAAGAGCAAACAAATCGATGTGCAAGTGCATTTCTTGATTTCGTCCGGGGCTCCCTTTCATCGCTACCCACTCGGCGACACCCGTTCCTCCTCGCACAGGCAGTCAAGAAATTTCAAGCCCGGTTCACAATGCTTCTTATTTCTTCTCTCTTTTTTTTCGTATTTTATCAAAGATACTACCGAACGAAGGTTCAAGAGCAATAAGGACGATCTTTGCACTGGGCGCGTCCCATGAAACGAGTACTCGTTACAGCTTCGCGTTTCACGGATCAGAGAAACTTTTTCAAGTGGGATCGACTCGACAAATGAAAAATATATTCAGACGTAAGAAATTTTAACGACCTGCGAGCTCGGCAAGATTCAACGTTCCTCAAAGCTGTAACGATTCACATTCTCACCGGTCTTCCTAAACTTCGTATTTAGCATCAAAAGGAACTTGTCTAACTCCTCGAACGTTCGTTTGCCTAGAATTTTGCGGCGACGCGCGTGTCTTTATAGTGTAACGTCAAAAGCAACGGGATCAGACGATTTTCGCAGAGAGTGCAGGAAGAAAAAAGCGGCTCTAATTAAGGGGAGCCGCGGCAGTTTGATATGTTTACAGCGAGACTGCTTTTTAAACACGACTCGCTTCGCGGACCCTTTGCCGGGCCGAGCACTGGTTAAACGATAACTCGATTAAAAAAACTGGTTTGACTCGAACAACGGCATTTAATTAACAAAAGTGCTCGCGGTGAGCTGCACCGCCAGCCCAATTCAGCAGCCAGTCCCTCCAGGGAGTGGGGAAGCGAGTTCCTCTTCGAATTCTCCTATAGTATGCCCCCTCTTTCCTCGTCCTCCTCTTTCTCCGCCTTCATCCGCCCTTATTCTCTCCCTTATCCAGCCTTTTCTGCTCCTTTCCACCGACCGCCGGAGAATAATTGCGAGAATATAGTACCGACGAGTAGTCCCACTAGATTTGCCTCCTCCCTGCCCCTTTGTCTTTTATTATTTCCGTTCTGTTTCCATTCCGCGGCCGTTGTTTTCGAACCCGGCCACTCCATCCTCGGTTACTCGCACACACCAATTGCGGCTTATCGAAAATATTCCAGCCCATGAGCTAATGCAACGCCAGTATCGATCGACGTGTTTCTTCGCTCCTTCGTAGCTTCTACAGTATGTCAACAAAGAAACATACAGTGGCTCCAAAAAATGATTGTTATAGAGACAGAGGTGGTTTTATAGGGTGTCTCCCCATTTTAAAATCTTGATTTTCTGTTTCATGAATGTTCCAGAGAAAATTTAAATGGTATCTAGTGGGGCATACTTTAGTATTATTAGTTTTTTTTCGTGAATGGACGCGTAAAGTTCAACCTCGTTTTTTAAAATGGAAAGGCAGGGAAATTACTCTATTGATTTTAAAAATGTCATGATGTAAATGGTTGTTATGTAGAAACTTTTTTTACAATAAATGAAAAGCAAACAACTTAATGTAACACTAATGGGTGTCTTACCATTATTTAAATTGTAATATCTTCTGAACGATTAAGTTCTCGACATACGTAGGATACTTTTTTATAATTAATGTCAAGCTGCATCCATTTATGTATTAGAAAATACATCATTCCAATTTCACAAAAAGGAGTTAACCTTCGTATGACCTTTATGCGTCCACTCCCGAAAAATGTAATAACGCCAAAATATGGCCTATTCGATACCATTCAAATTTTCTCTGAAATTTTTGTTTTTATTGAACGGTTGTAACCTCCAATAGGAGGTTATTCTGCAGTCTATATTACATTCATAATATTACAATGAAAGCATTATGCTAATGTATGATTAATGTAACAAGTATATATCAATTGAAGGCACTTAATTTGTGGTGGGCGTGATAGTGGCGTCATATACATAATTCACAATATTTCAGGAAGGAACATACGATCTTACATACAGTGTTTGTAGGCTGTGGAGTAGAACGTTGCATGACATGGGAAGGAAAAACCCCGTAATCTCAGGTTATGTATAAATTTCAATCTGTGAGTGTCATGTATATAGGCGAAAGGACATGATCTATATCCTGTGTCTCATGTCCACATAAACAGCCAGGGTTATTTACTACATTGATTTTAGCTAGAGAGAAGTTAAGACTATTATGGCCGGATCTAATTCTGTTAATGGTTACAATGGTTTCTAGAGATAGATTTTTCCCCGAGTACCAGGGTATTCTTCTTTCGTCGTGAAATTGTTCAAAATAATTTTTCCTTTGTATCGACCTTCATTGACTATAGGTATATTCATTAGTATTATTGAAAGCACGTGATTTGAAGATCACACTTAAATCAGTATACGGCATTTTGAAAGAGTTGTCTGAATCCTGTTCCTGAGCACTGTTCCTGACAATATTAGCTAATTCATCAGCTTTTTCATTACCACGAATACCCAGATGGGATGGTATCCAGTAAAATGGAATTTCATTGGAATCAGGATACTTTGTGCGGTGTTCATAAATTTTGTTCCTGATATTCTTGGATTCCAGAATAGAATTTTAAAGTCTTTCTGACGCAGACAAGCCATTGAAGTGTAGGTATTTCCGCTGTTAGTAGAAACAGTTGTCGGACGATTGAGATTGGTTGGAATCTACTGAAGGATCACCAGCAGATTGCAGAAGAAGTTTCTTTTTTATTCTGGAACACCTCGCCTTAAGAGATCGATCCTCTAGTTGGAGTCTCACTACGTCAATCATTTTAATCAAGCCTATTACATCGTTTGTGAATTCTTGTGCGATATTCAACAAGTTGTTTTGTACCATAGAATTGACTAAGAATCGTTTGAATTGATTGTAGTTTAAGACTATATATAGAGATGAAGAAGACCGTCCAATTAATTCTTTTGCTGGCAGTAATGCTTCTTCTAGGTTCGGTAACTTTTCTTCCGGAGAAGTTACGTTGAGACTAGTAGCGTCTATAGTCTTTGGCTTTTTAGCCTTGGGTTTTAAAAGTCTGCTTTAATTAATTTTTCCAGATTAGGTGAAGAACTATTTTCATTATGATCTGAGGATGGACTATTCGATGATGTTTCGTCGATAGTGTTGCCAGAGGTGGTTCACGGTGGAGCGTTTCTTTTTAATCCTGTGTTCTGATGATTAATGTTGATTTCCGGGAACTGAGATACTGAGTCCTTGGAAGCCGCGGCATTGTTGTCCATACTTGTAGTGATGTCAACAGTCGATTTCTCGATAGCATTGGTACATATCTTAGCAATATGCCCTTTCTGTTTACATATAAAGCAATTTGTAGAGTCTGTACTGAAATATATCTAGTAATTCGTGTCTTCATAGCATATTTGTAAGGATTCTGGTAGAAGATGTTCGTCTTCTTCCTTGATGTAACCCTAATGTTAACCCTTTACTTTTTAACAAATTAGCTATAAAATCATGTGGTATGACAGAACTGACATTGGAGATTACAACTCTTTTGTTTTTTTCCATTAACGGTCTAATTTTCAGTGAGAAATTACCTATTTGAATAGCTTTATCCGATAACTTCTCCACTAAGGAGACACTGGATAGAAATACATATCCTCCCACCGGAGATTTTGGAGATAAACATTATGTTGCTGATGTTGATTAGCTTCTCCAAACCGTCTAAATAATCATCGTTAGAGAGACCATCAATGGAGTCAAGTACGATGGCCTGGTCTTTCCTAGGAAGTGAACTGTTTGCCGCTACATTCGGATACGTCTTATTAACTGAGGCTTGAGGAGAACTTTGGCTTTCGATGGATAAGTGACCCCTGTTGTCAGAGGCCATTATTTGAGCTTTTTAGACACTTGCGGACTATAGATCACACATTAGATAACGTATCAGGTATTCACTTTATACACTGTACGTAGAATTGACAAGTTATTCGAGTACTACCTGTGCGGAGCGTAAATAAACACGTCTGCTCGCGACGGCTGCCAGCCTCGAACTCTTCTCTGAAATTTTTATTCCTATATATTTATTCCTATATATTTATTAGTATTGGATGCTTTTAGAGATTTGTATTAAGTTGAACATTTATTTTGAGGATAGAACGCCGTTTCGAACCTACCAGCGTTCACCGGCTTCGGTTCGGGTAATTGAGGATTTGTATAGTTGAAATCGAAGTTGGGTAACCCTTTTTAAACTTGATTTGATATTTTGATTCAAATTTAAACAAACGAAATATATTCTATGCAACAAATTTCGGATACATTGAGTTATTGCGATATTATTATTATAATTGTTAGAATTTACCCTAAGAGTGGCTTGCTTTTTCACGTGTGGTTAACGCTTCGACTGCTAGTTCGGGTGTTGTGAGGCGATGATTGATGATGATGTTTAGAATTGTTTATCCCAGCGGGTTTACAAGTTTTTTAACTTCACAAACTCCACTGAACCGAACTTTGAATATTTTAGCAGACTGACTGCGGAATTTTAGTGAATTTCTCGAGTAGACTAACTTCGAAATGTTGGTTGTTGACTGACTGACTGACTGAACTTCTGACAAGTTTCTCATGTAAACTGAACTGCTCCTGATGAAGAGTCGTCTCTTTTATATGTAGTTTTGTCTATCCATTGTTCTAAGCCTAATCTTTGTGGGAGTGGCTTGTTTTTTCCTTCGTAATCGTTTTCTTGTCAAATTTGTCGTCTGCATCTTTAGTCGGATGGTTAAATCTTGCATCCTTCTCTCTTCTGGCTGGATCCTCTGCTCTGCGCGTTCTCCCGGATAGTTCTCACCAGTCTTCTTTAGTTTCGTCTTCTTGCGTTCTTAGTTCCGTGGCGCGTTGGTGTTTGGTTTTTCCTAACTACGTTTCTACAAATTTTGTGCTGGATATGGTCTATGGATGCTTTGTTTCGTCACTCGCTCGCCTATTATATTTCGGATTGCTTCTTATTGACGCTCGCAAGTATGACATAGTATACGATGATTCATTATTAATTATAATGCCTCGTACGGACTTGAACATTTCGACGAACATTAGGGCGCGCAGACCACCGCACAGTGGGAACTTTCGACCAAACTCGATTCAAAATCAAAGAACTTTCGATAGAGCGATGACATTTTTTTAAATTAAAGCTGAAACTTGGCAGAATGTGGAAAAAATAGGGAGATTATGGTACGAACGTTTTTTAACCTTGAGAAAATTCGTTAAACTTTCACAATTTCAAGAAAATGTAGTTTCTCCGTTACCACGCGCGGAAAATTTTTTTTTTAACATGCCATATATCATCTCCCGTAGATTTTTTCACGCTGATTTCAAATCTGGTCTCAAAATTTGTCTACGACCTCAGGATTTTGCAAGAAATCGATTTTTGTGAACAGAGCTAATATATTCATATTTCGTTGAAATGATTTAATAACCCACTAGTTTGAAAGGTGTATTGTATTCTCATATATAAAACACAATAAAATTAAACATAATGAAGTATTCTAACGTTTATTTGACGTATATCACTTGACGAACGATCACCCGACGCGACGTATCGCTGCGATTGTCGCTGGCACTCCTTGTAGGCTATGTGTGACTGTAATGTAATTTAAATTAGATATCTATTTTCCATGATTATATTTTCATTTACACAGGAAGTAAGGTAAGTATTTAATCTTTTCAACTTACTTCTCATCAACGAATTCTTTAACTTCTGGTGATACCTTATTCTTATTTTTATCACCAGAAGTGATAAATTATAAATAATGCTTTACATGTACAGTAAATATGGGCCCAATTGTATCTTATTTGGTGCCATTTGAATCTTAAAAATGTCTCAAATATATTGGTAAAATTTCATTAAAAATAAGTAAAAAATAAAAAAACTATTGGAAATGGGTATTTATAAACAGAAATAACGCACAAGAATTCAAACTGTCTGTTCTTTATTTAACTGAAGAAGAACTAGTCAGAAGACGTCTGTATCGTTAGCGAGCCGAAACTGAAGTGAAGCTACAGAGAAAGTTTTAGGGGAAAGAAAAACCCCTGTTGGGTCCACTCGTGAAAAACAGATGTGGGAAGTCCCTTAATTTATTACTCAGGGCCTCTTTGTATTTGAAGGTTGCAGGCCTTCCACTTCTGACCGAAGTCAATGACAAAGACCCGAGGACCGTTAAAATATTCCGGGACACTCTTAGTATCCTTCAACACTCGACTTAGTTTTTGCAGATATTCCAACAGGCCCCCTAAAAAAAATAAGTCGATGTTCTTTTCACTAGTTCATTTTTAGTTGTTTAGTAACTGTATTTTAAAATTACCATACAGACCGTCTTCCTCGTATTCAATTTTGACTCTACTTCTGGGGCAAAATACAATTGGTCCAACATTCGTTGCTTGGATTAGGGACACCCAGAAAAACCTAATCAGACCATACAAAATATATCTATTACAAGTTATATAATTATTATTCATTTATTTTAATCATTATCCGAGTCCCATTCCTGTTCTAAATTCCAGGAATTTATTTGCTGACAATGGCTTCGTAAGAGTGTCTGCTAGTTGGCCACCTGTGGGAATAAATTCAAGTTTTATGACTTTCTTTTCAACTTGTTCTCTTGAGAAATGGTACTTTATGTCTATATGCTTCGATCGTTTATGACTGCACGGATTGTTTGCAATATTAATACAGCCCATGTTATCTTCGAATATTACTATTGGATCAGAGACACTTATATTAATACTCATTGCCAATGATCTCAGCCAAAGTGCTTCTCTCACAGCTTCGAAAAGAGCCATGTACTCTGCTTCAGTGGATGAAACAGCTACAGATGCTTGTCTTTTACTGTTCCAGAAAATTGTACATTTTTCATATAATTTGAATAAATACCCTGTTGTGCTCTTTCGATCAGTATTTTCACTACCACCCCAATCTGAATCTACATATGCACTCAGTATATTTTTGTAATCGTTTTTAACATAAGTTAATTTAATATTAATTGACCCTTTAAGATATCTAAGAACCCTTTTAAGGTTTTGCCACAGCTCGCTATTATTTTTATTTGAATATCTACTTAATATATTTATTGCGATACTTAAATCTGGTCTTGTGCAAATCATTATGTACATTAAGCATCCAATTAAATTTCGGCAAGGTGCATTGTATTGTTCGTCAGAGTTTAAAGCTACATAGTCTAATACACTTGGAAGAGGTGTAGTAACTGGTTTGCAGTCTAGCATACTAAATTTCTCAAGCACAGTCTTAATATATGCACTCTGATCTAATGTTGTTTGTCCATTAGTTCTACTCACTTTTATTCCAAGAAATAGTTTGATTTCATTCAAATCCGTCATACAGAATCTATTTTTCAAATAATTTTTGAAATTTTTCATTGTTTCAATCTCAGCAGTTATTATCACTAGATCATCCACATATAGTACCACGTATATATTCTTTAATATACTCTTTCTATCTAAAATATAAATGCAACGATCTGCTGATGAGTTCCGGAAGCCTTTCTCTAAAAGAGCTTTTTCAAAACATCTCAAACCAGCATCTAGCTGATTGTTTAAGACCATATAATGATTTATTCAATTTACATACTTGATTAATATTATTACATTTGACACCTTCAGGAATTCGCATATAAATTTCTTCCTTTAAAATACCATTTAAAAAAGCTGTTTTTACGTCCATGTGGTGGACTAATAAATCATGTTGATTTGCAAAAGCAATAAGAAATCTAAAACTAGACATTCTAGCTACAGGTGCAAATGTTTCATTATAATCTTCTAGATATTTTTGACTGAAACCACGAGCCACTAGTCGAGCTTTGTATTATAATGGGTTTCCGGATTCGTCATTTTTTATCGTAAATACCCATTTACAGTCGACGATGTTTTTATCTTTTGGCCTCGGTACTAAATCCCAAGTTTTGTTAATAACTAATGAGTTTATTTCTTCAGCAATAGCTTGTTCCCACTTAATCCTATCTTTTCTCATTTTAATCTCTTCAAAAGAAGTGGGAATTTTTAAAACTATTGACTGGGCACACAAAAGATAATCATCGTCTCCATCAAATTCTTTACACGAAATAGTCGGTCGTTGTTTATACCTATCACTCCTTCTAGGTTCTATGCTATCTTTTAATACTCTTTCTTGATTTTGTTCTGGTCCAGATACTCCAGCTATATCTGTTTCAGTTACAGATTTATTTTCCATATGATCTATCGTTACTTCTATTCTCGGCTCTACTATATCTGATTTATTGTTATCAGATTTCATCCTCTTCAGCACATCTGATTTTTCACTATCAGATTTATTAATATCTACTGATTTCGGCATCTCACGAGATGCATCAGTTTCACATAAATCACTTTTCATATCGATTCCATTTATTACCGGCCGAGATTTTAAATAATTAATTTCATCAACAATAACATCCCTTACTATCTCAAATTTCCCCTTTTCTACGTTCCACACTTTATAACCATTTGGTACAAATCCTACCAATATACACTTGTAAGATTTTTCATCAAATTTTGATTTCCTCACTTTATTGTGAACGTATACTGTGGAACCAAAAACCTTTAGATATTTTAATTTGGGCCTTTTATTATGCCACAATTCAAATGGGGTTTTATTTACACATAGAGCTTTCGATGGGGTTAAATTAATTAAATATGTAGCAGTTAAAACTGCTTCTCCCCAAAACTCTTTTCCTAAACCTGCACCGTTTATCATTGCACGTGCTTTTTCGGTTATTGTCCTATTCATGCGTTCTGCAACGCCATTTAATTGCGGAGTTCGCGGGACCGTTAAATGATAGCTTATTCCTCTTTGTACACAATAATCTTTCATTACATTTGATAAGTATTCTCTGCCATTATCACAATATAGATTGACAGTTTTTAAATTAAAACGTGCTTCACTTTTTGCAATGAAGTCTTTAAGAACTGTGAAAACATCTGATTTGTTTTCAAGCAAATATGTTACGCAGTAATGCGTATACTCATCAATGAATGTAACGAAATACTTTTTACCATTAATTGTAGAAGGAGTGATCGGGCCACAAACGTCTGTGTGAACTATAAACAATGGTTTCCTAATATGACTCTTATCCTTTACCTTTTCAAATGGTAATTGTGCTTGCTTTCCATTTATACAAGCTTCACATAAATAATCGTCTGGAATTGCTTTTTCAAGATAAGTCACATCTTCTACCATTTGTTTATTTTTCAATTGTAAAAATTTTGTTTTTCCTATATGCCCTAAACGTCTATGCCATAGTTCATAGTTATTAATTATTTTACTAGGCATATGAGAGCTCGATAAATTTACTCTTTTCTTTGCAATGTCAAAAACAATAGATGTTAAATTATTTAAAGGTTTACCATACATTACCATTTTATCATCTTTAAAGATTTGGACACCTCTCTCATTGAAGATAATACTTATCCCTTTCTGCTGCATTTTTCTAACGGATAGTAAATTGTATGGTACTTCAGGGCAGTATAGCACATCTTCGAGTACTCCTTCAATGCCTAGGTTGCTTGTAACAGGTATCTGTCCCTTCTTAGTAGCCGTTACGTGTTCGCCATTCTTCGCTATTGCAATCTTGATGGGTGGGTCTAGCTGCATTATTTTTGAGAATACACTCTCATCGTTAACTATATGATCCGATGCTCCGGAATCGAGAATAAATGTCAATTTTTCAGTTTCCGTAATCTGATACTCTCCGGTCATAAACGCGTAGCTGGAGGTATTATCGTTTGCTGCTGTTTGCGCCGTATGGATTGGCTGCAAATTTCTATTTTTATTTTTTTGTTCTGTTTCGTATTGGTGTCTCCTTTTGTAATGATAACAGTCCTTGATTTTATGCCCTGCTCTTCCGCATTGATGGCATTTTCCAGCGAATGATAATTTATTTGGTTTGAATGCATTTCCTCTTCTGTTCTGTCCCCTACGGTTTCCTCTTCTTAATCGAGAATTTTCAAAATAGTTTCCTCTTGAGTTCTCTATTTCCACTCTTCCTGCTTGTAGCACTTTTGTGCTTGTATCTATATTTTCACTTTTGATCTTTGTTTCGTGATCAAAGAGTCTTTTCTTCACTATGTCCAGGTTAGTTTTTGATTCGGTCATCATCGTCTCGATAACTGTTGATACCGTGTCATAGGCTTCTGGTAAACTCGATAGTAAAATGGAAATTATTTCGTTCTCCCTCATTGTCACGCCCGCACCTGATAGCTCAGTTATTAACTCGTCAAATACTTCAAAATGATCCTTCAGAGAAGTATTATTCTTCATTTTTAATCGAAGCAATTTCTTCCGGATGAACAATTCCGTAGCCGTACTCTGGCTTTCATAGACGGAATCTAAATTTGTTAGGATAGATTTCGCAGTACTTCCTGGCGTATCGTACTTGAGGTGCGTGTCGGCTAAGTACTGCACAATTGAACATTTGGCAATTCGTTCTGCCTTTGTCCATTCGGCAGTAACTGGATTCGGCGGTAGATTGTCAATGACTTTCAGTCAGGATTGTGCGACAACCCGAAATCTCGGGAAACCCGACGCTCGGGTCGGGTCGGGAATTTTCGGGCGAGAACTGTCGGGCTCCCGAACGTATGATACGCTTCGGTTTCCCGAAAGTATCCGGCTACCTATGTCCTTTTCGGGTTCCCGAAAGTATCCTGCTTCCTCTGTCTGTTCGGGACCCCGAAGCTATCCGACTACATCATACGAACGTATCGAGATTATCAACAAAAAGAGACGGTAGACGGCGCTGCGCGCGGCACAGCGTCTTTGACTTTAACTTTGACACGTCGAAACGATCTAACCATTCTAATCTAACTACCTACATAATATCTTTCTGTTCACACATATGTAATTTATAAAAAAACATATAACGTATATGCCTATATGTTCGTAATTGTAATAATATGTAGCGCTTGCACTTGTGAGATTCATCGTATGCATAATATTGTATAATGTATACTGTATATGTACAAATGTCAAATGTACATAGATTGTATATCGATATCGATGTAGATATTATGTAGGTAGTTAGGTTAGAATGGTTAGATCGTTTCGACGTGTCAAAGTTAAAGTCAAAGACGCTGTGCCGCGCGCCGCGCCGTCTACCGTCTCTTTTTGTTGATAATCTCGATACGTTCGTATGATGTAGTCGGATAGCTTCGGGGTCCCGAACAGACAGAGGAAGCAGGATACTTTCGGGAACCCGAAAAGGACATAGGTAGCCGGATACTTTCGGGAAACCGAAGCGTATCATACGTTCGGGAGCCCGACAGTTCTCGCCCGAGAATTCTCGACCCGACCCGAACCCGAGATTTCGGGTTCTCGCACAAGCCTGCTTTCAGTACATCAAGCTCGTACAAGTAATTACGAATTCTGTGTTTCCACGCGTTATATTTCGTGCCACTAAACTGGGGAATATTTTTCCTGTCTTTGTATGTGTCCATTTTCACTTACACAAAGTATCTTAGACTTGATTAAAAACTACAACAAGTCGCACACAATTAAAACACTTAACAATTACACTAAGTACTAAACACACAAAAATAAACCGATAACTATATGCAGAGTTAATGTACAATGTGTCCTGGGCCCATAACCTATTGGAAATGGGTATTTATAAACAGAAATAACGCACAAGAATTCAAACTGTCTGTTCTTTATTTAACTGAAGAAGAACTAGTCAGAAGACGTCTGTATCGTTAGCGAGCCGAAACTGAAGTGAAGCTACAGAGAAAGTTTTAGGGGAAAGAAAAACCCCTGTTGGGTCCACTCGTGGAAAACAGATGTGGGAAGTCCCTTAATTTATTACTCAGGGCCTCTTTGTATTTGAAGGTTGCAGGCCTTCCACTTCTGACCGAAGTCAATGACAAAGACCCGAGGACCGTTAAAATATTCCGGGACACTCTTAGTATCCTTCAACACTCGACTTAGTTTTTGCAGATATTCCAACAAAAACATATTAAAAAAACTTTTTAAAAACCACGTCTATATTAAAATTCACTAAAAAGGAGTAAACAATTTTTTTAAGCATTAGTGACTATTAATAAAAGCGTGGAGCGCTGATATTGATGTAATCTTCGTGGGCGCTCCACGCTGTTATTTATAGTCACTAATGCTTAAAAAAATTGTTTACGCCTTTTTAGTGAATTTTAATATAGGCGTGGTTTTTAAAAAGTTTTTTTATATTTTTTTTTATTTTCTACTTTTTAGTCTTTTTTAAATGGAACGCAAGATATAGTAATACTGGTACGAAATAGTAAGATATAGAAACGCAAGATAGAATGTGGAGATGACTCCGAGAGACGACGTCTCTTGATGGAGTCCGAAATTGTCCGAAATAGAACTGAATGAACGGAACACCACATTGACTGAACTCCTTCGGTGCGAAATGGGTCAGTGGAGTGGGGGTGAGTTGGAGTGAGAACGCGTAGTGGAGTAGGGAGCGCTGGCGCGCGGAGTGGGGATCGCTGAACGCAATCACGTACTACCGAGTGTCGCGCGACGAGGTATGACGGTTAATATTAAAATTTTTGTTTCTCCTAGACAGTTTTTTTTAAATTTGTTTTTTAATATTGCATTGTGTCATCCAGTTCTGAGCTATGTTTAAAGTATCAAGTCTCTAGCTCATCGGGAAGTGGTTTAAAATTCGATTACAACATTTGACGCATACAACGACAACATCGACAACTCGGCAAGCTAATATAAGCGTGGTAATAAGTATTGTTTCACCGTTACGCTATTTTTTGTTGCGCCTTGGGCCGCGCGGTCCGTACGTGTTTACATGCTGTCCTTTTCTACGTTCGGCGCGGTCGACGAAGCCACAAAAAATAGTGTCCTGCTCCTATATCACAACACTGAACCGAGAATTGACTCAGAATGGGACATTACTGTACTATTTTTGAGAGATCAATTTTGTATATTTCGCCAACGTCTATAGTCATTAAAATTAATCCACTGAGTGCCGATTCAATGGAAACTTGAGTTGCGCACGTGCGACCGAACATGGACAAATCGTGGAATGCCGAATAAAGCGGACTTTGAAAAAGGAGACCTTTTCGCCCGGCGGACATCGTTTCCAAATTACTCGTCGACGGAATTAAACGGCGGTCCGGCGTCCACGGGGGAGGCGCGTGTTGCCGATTTGTCAGTGTCTCAAATGCGCCGATATTCGCCCCCGTATTTGGCGCGGGTGTATCGCGAGGACGCGCCTTCCACCCCAGCATGCCGGCCAGAAATTTGCACACCTGCCGACGCGAAAACAGCCCGAGAGTTTAATTTCCGAACCATTTGAAAAGGAACGGGCTGGTCAGTGGAACGGGACGCGGGTCTCTTAAAATCTTTTTATCCAGCCCAACGTGGACAAAATTCTATTTTGAAACAAGGCCAACGAAAGAAGCGAGCACGATGGTTTCCAATTAATCGGAATTGATTCGCATTACCTCCCGCAATTGACAATGCGGCGCAGACTCGTTATCTGGAATTCACCATTTTTGTTGTCTCTGAAATGGTACTGGGCACAAGACACAAGAGTGGGCACAGTAATCACAATTATTACTGACTTCATGTTCTTATACGTACCTTTTTCCGGACATTTCTGTTCACGATTATCATAATTCGTTTGCTACCACGTTGGAGGAAATGTATCTTTCTTATTAACTTTCCGATTTATAGGGAAATTATTGTAATGACCCCGAATTTCGAAAATCAATTTTTTAGCAGATCTTCATATTTCAAGGTCATTGGAGTCATTTTAGACGATTTTCAGCAAAATGTTTGTATGTGTGTGCGTATGTATGTGCGTATGTTATCAAATTTTTCGTTACGAAGAAACAAACGTAATTATATATATACATATATATACAGGGTGTCCCAAGACCCCTTCGACTCCGGGAAATGGGAGGTTCCTTAGGTCATTTGAAGCAACATTTTCCTTTGCACCAATGTCAGCCGGGGCTTTGTTTAGGAGTTATTAACGAAAAACACGGACCAATCAGAGCGCGACCTAGACGCGCGATGGCACGTTCAGCCCGGCGCGCCGGGAGACGAGCGCGGTGTAACGCCGCGATGCCGCAACGAACAAGAGTTTCTCGAGATTATGTGAATCTTCCCCGATTTGGATGAGCTTTGGATAGGTTGTCAAGACCATGATTCTGAACAACATTTCCCTTTACAGTTTTTGTCGGCCGGCTTTAGTTTACGCGATAAGTAACTTGTAATTGTAAATCGATCGATGTACTATCTGAACCATCTCCTCTCCGATTTCGATGAGCTTTGGATATGTTGTCAAGACCATGATTCTGAACAACATTACCCTTTACAGTTTTTGTCGGTCGGAAGAACTTTACTTGTCAATTCATATGGGTGGATCTCTTTACCCGACTTACGGCAACTTTACCCGAACGAGGGAAAAAGCAGAAACTGATTGTATTAAAACCTCACTTATTCAGCCGTAAATCCATTTGCTGCTTCGAAATGTGTGTCACTGGGTCACTCGATGACGAACTGCACAGATGTTTTCAGGTATACGACAGTACCGAAAGCTAAGGGACGTACGGCCAGGTCGACGAACTGCACAGCCGGTGGTAAAAGGCCTAAGGGATGCGCGGTCAAGTCGACGATCCAGAATTTCACTTTCACTTTCGAATCGATAAATAATTCGTATGTTTATTTCACACAGATGCCTTGAAATTTTTCCACACTCACAATCACTGTTCACATTTGTCAACACATAGTTACACGTACGAAATATAAGTGCAAAGTGTATAATTTATATTGGAAGCTACTGATTTTTATACTACATAATGGATACAGTTTGTGGAGGTAAGTTCAATCGTTTTTAGTGCTGAATTGTTAATGTTAACCGGTTAAAAGTTACACGGAAGGGGAACGTAAAATTTGACGCATACATTTTAAAGATGCAGTGATAAGTTAAAACCTCCACACACCTCCAGCAAATAATTTACATAGGGTCTTAGATTATACTATTATCTTGCAAAATCTAAAATCTTAACTGCCGAGAACTGCCATTTCTCACGTACCACCATTTTATTTAACTCAGTGTAAGCATTTTATTAGCTTTCACCAAAATATCTCGGAAAGTATGAATGATACTAAAAAATGTTTCAAATAAAAATTTTACGGTCTGAAGGAACACATTTGACGATGGTATGCGTTTGACTTATTAGTGACCTTGAAACGTCCTGCGAAGGTCACGGGTCAATTTTTGAAAAAAAAATGTTATTTTTTTCATATATTCTTATAGCTGACATTCAGACAATTTCAAAACAATATAATAACATTATTTTTCGTTAATTTGTTACCGAGATATAAACGTTTTAATAAGAGAGCTAGAGAGGAAGCGACCTTTAAGGGACAGACAGGTCTAAGTAAATTAATTTATAGAAGTAATTAATTAACTTTTTAATTAATTCTTAGACGTTTCAGAATGTTTCAAATATTGATTTCTATTATTTACTTTCAGGGTCTCGTGATAGCGAAATCCGATTGACGAGAAAACAGATTTTTCAAATAATTAAGTGTTATTTGAATAGTGATATTACTATAACATCTGAACACCTTCAGAATCAGATATGCGAACAGCACGGGAAATTAATTGATGTAAATCATGAAACAAAGACCGCATTAGGGATTTTAATTTCTAAAATTAAGACAAAATGGCAAAGTGTAAAGAGAACGGAAGATTTCTTTTTTAGAAAGTTTGCTACGTGGCTTAATGTATCTGTTTCGGCTTCAACTATATTTGGAAATGCCGGGGCGCCGGGATCGCCCAGATTTGAGCGCGCGGAGGACAGAGAAAGTGAAGGAGAGAAAATACGAAGACACTCGCGAGAATAGCCTGGTTCGATTGAGTATAACGAATCACTTTATTGGCGCGAGAATACAGAACTCGGATGATCGTTGAGCGTGATGTGTCGCGAGGTATAAATCCTCCGACGCAGGAGGATCCTTAAATAGCTATGGCTTTGGCCGATGTGGTGTCACGCGATTGGCGTGGATCGCTTACCGAATCGATTGTTTCGGGATTCAAAGCAAGGTGATTTACGGTCGATGCGAGACGTTACGAACGCGACTTCGAAACAATAACAGCGGGCTTTACGCACCGCTAAATCGATGGAAAACCAAATGTCGCACGGTGTTTATCCGTGTCTCGCATCGACCGGTAAACTCCTTACTTTGAATCCCGAACAGTATCTGTTGCATTCCGTATACCTGCAGACAGCGACAATCATGCGAACATCATTTGCCGTCCTTTAGAATTTGAAACCTCCAGCGAAAGATCAAAGCGAAGAAAGACAGCAGATATTCGGGCAAATTTTTCAGATGATGCATTATCGTATGCAACTCAAATGAGTTTCCGAGCATCTTCTTGTGCTTTGTGGTCGCAATACGTACGATACACCTCGGAATGCCAATTTTTGAACAGAAGTAACAATTTTTTAACGTATGCGTTCGCCATATAGGATCCGCCATTTTGTTTTTTCGAATTTTGAGTCCAGATTTGTACTCAGCGGACCCGAAAACCATAGTATACTAATTTTTGAACAGAACTAACAATTTTTTAACGTATGCGTTCGCCATATTGGATCCGCCATTTTGTTTTTTCGAATTTTGAGTCCAGATTTGTAATCAGCGGACCCGAAAACCATGGGATACCAATTTTTGGAAAAATTGAAGTACGTTTAGGGGTTTTGGCCAGCTTTTGGGGATTTGGAACCACTGTGCGGCGCTGCGGCCCAGGGCGCGCTCTGATTGGTCCGTGTTTTTCGTTAATAACTCCTACACAAAGCCGCAGTTGACTTTGGTGCAAAGGAAAATGTCTCTTAGAATGGTCTCAGGAACCACCCTCTTTCGGGATTTTCACGAATTTTGGGACACCCTGTATATATTTTTGCATACATATAGGTATGTCTTATGCATGAGAAGTGAGCATTCTGATACGTACCAAAGTCCTGAGCACGCCTATAAGACTTAAAAAATAATTGTACTTGGAACGTCCGAAATTTAGGTCCCACGGACGTCCCTGGGACAAAAATAATGAGCGTCCCTGGGACGTCCGAAATTTTGGTCCCATGGACGTCCCTGGGACGTCCGTAACGGACGTCGGACGTATGGACGTTAATTGGTAAAAAACCGGACGTCCAGCGGACGTACGGTGCTATCTGGGATGTAGTCTTTTGAATTAAAAAAAAAACATACGCGTGGAAAACTACGCGCGGCAGAAGTGAAACTTTTTGCAGTCTAGTAATGTTTAGAAGTAAATTAAGATTGGAAATGGTAAATAATCCTAATGAAGCGACAATTTAGACAAAATTGAATCAAGAATATTTATATCATATTTTAGCTATCACAAGCCAATTGTTTCAATGATAGAAATATGATTTTCTATGATTCTATGATTTCATGAATACGTAAACGTATTCACCATATACGTTAAAGTTGTCATGTACAATTTCTCGATCGGAACATAGTACAGGGTGCCCCGAAAATTCTCGGGGACCCTGAAAGGGATGATTCTCGAGGTGACTGTGTTTATAAAAAGGAATACTACCAGAATGTTGGAAGAGAATCGGAGAAAACGATTGTAACTACTTAATCCACTGACTTTAACATTTGTTTAAATAAAGAGAGAATTACAGATAAACTGAAAATCGTATCAGGACATTCGCAATGACCCAATACTCCCGCACCTCCCATCCCCGACTGCGGCTTAACACTTCTTCCCCTTTCCTTAAATGATGTCGCGGCATCTCGAAACTTAGTTCAGTGGGCAGCAGTTCAAAGGAAGCATCGTCGAGTGTATCCACTGTGGTCGCGTGTTCCATCCTCGATAGGACTTCGTTAGACTGGGCGTGCGACTGGGTCGAACGATCGTCGAAACCGATCAAGCAGTAGTAACACGACAATTGGTGAAATTCGGGTCACGGTTAGTTTGGAAAATCGTATCGTTGTCGTAGCCGGTGAACGCGTTCCGGGCATCCCGGTAATTAGGGCTCCGTAGCTGGCACCGTGCACGTCCATTTGGTAGATGAACCTAACTCACCATGCAAGGATCCATTAACACGTATATTCGCGTCAACGAACGTACAGTCACTGTAATATACATATACAGAGGAGACGGCACGGCGCGGCGGTGTAACACTACGGCGCGCGGCGCGGCATGGCGAAACAGTGGGGCGCTGCGGCGCGCGGGTGCAGCTGCAGGTGCAAGTACAGGTGCGTGCACGTACTGGTATACCTGCTAGTTCTCTGTGGAAGCCAGCCGTGGCTTGCCGGCCCGAATGCACACAGGCGAAACAAACCCACCGAACACGCGTATTCTACGAACATTGCGGGCAACAATTAGGAGAGCCCTTTGCTATTGCACGGAATGCATGCCTGCGTCCGTTCGGGGAATGCATGTGTTGCCTATACAATTGTGACGGGTACATATCTGCGGGGCTCCGTCGACTACGTTGTCCCGGCACCTGTTACAACGCTATGCCACGTATGTCGCGATCTCCTCGCCCCTCGTAAATCGTATTGTTTACGCAGACTGTTAATAGCCGGCTCCCGGATTTCCCACCGCGTTCTTCTCTAGGCCGATTCATCGACGCTGCTCAATGAGATTTCTCCTCCTCGGCAATAGTGGCAATACCCTACAAGGCGCTATACAGTCGCTCGAAAAAGTTTCCGTACTCCTTATAAGGACTACATACAGTCCGCGGAATAATTTCCACGCGTAATTTCTTTAGTTAATTTTAATTCAGTTCTAAACAACAAAAAGATACGATCTAATTATCACGGTTATATTAAGCTGACTAAAAATATTTCTGATCAGTTTCAAAATAATATACTTTTGAAGTGAAACTTCTTTGCTGAGGGGCTACAATTTTCTAGTGTAACGGAAGTGGCGCAGGAGCGTTATGGAAGTGACGAAATTTCGCGAATAACCTCGAATAGTTAGATAAATAACATTTTCATAATTAATTTACTAACTTTAAAGACTTCATTGGTGAACTTTTAAGATTGTGTTATAGAATGTAAAATGAAGCCTTGGCTACATTCCCATTTCAGTTTTATGCAGGTTTGATGCTTAAATTGTCATTAACAAATTTTTGAGAAGTGGTATGTTACATATGTCTGTCCTTGTCGCACAGTTCGACTCTCCTTGTCTTACACATTATAGGAACTTCCGAAATAATCAGCCCGCGTAACAATTGTTAATAACTAATTAACCAGAGTTAATTTGTGAACATTTTCATTTGGATAACATAGAATCAACCTCCAGCTACTTCCACATGCAGTTTCTCATCGGATTTTGTTCCGACTGAAAGATTTATAAACAATTATCCAAACCCTTGTTCTAAACTAACCTGAAAAATTTTGACAGGTGTCAGGTAAGTAAAAAAACATTCGCGTCGAAAACATGGATATAGGAATATAGGGATGGAGGATGTCGTTGCGGGATGGAAGTCTTTTTCAGGAGGGGACGAGGTAGAAGAAGTTGCATCTTTTTCATTGGCTGTGTCCGGCGCAAGCGCAGTACGTCATTATGCATGCGTTACATACAGTTACATAACCTTTTAGTATGTTCTTTAATTCGTGTTGCACGTTTTAATTTCCTTTCTATATTCTCTAATTTTAGTTTTCTTTAATCCCTCGTTCTATTTTAATTTCCTTTCTATATTCTCTAATTTTAGTTCTCTCTAATCCCTCGTTCTATTTTATCCCTCGTTCTATTTTAATTTCCTTTCTATATTCTCTAATTTTAGTTTTCTTTAATCCCTCGTTTTATTTGCCGTTATCGAAAATTTATACAACTTTTCATTTTCTTCACTTTTAATTATTTAGCAACGTTCATTATAATATTTGGAACATAATTCATATCACGAGTGTCATACGTTATTATAGGACAAAGGATTAACTATCACTTTTCTAGTTTCAACTTGTCAGATATATGTAAGCAATTTGTAAAACTGTAAACATTTTTCATACTTGGCGGTAGAGAGTATGCGCAGAAAAACCACCAATCAAATGGATGCAACGTCTACCCTGCCTCCTCCAGAAAAGAAAAAACCCCCCTTGCCCATAATGCTAGCTCACGCTCCATCCCTATATTCCTATAGCCATGGTTACATACATTTACATAACCTTTTAGTGCAGCCCAGCAGCCAGAACGGAGAAATCGAGGAAATCTAGGAAATAATAATAATATAAATAAGAAATTATGTAAAATTAGTATGTTCTTTAATTCGTGTTGCACGGTTTAATTTCCTTTCTATATTATCTAATTTTAGTTTTCTTTAATCCCTCGTTCTATTTGCCGTTATCGAAAATTTATACAACTTTTCATTTTCTTCACTTTTAATTATTTAACAACGTTCATTATAATATTTGGAACATAATTCATATCACGAGTGTCATACGTTATTATGGGACAAAGGGTTAACTATCACTTTTCTAGTTTCAACTTGTCAGATATATGTAAGCAATCTGTAAACATTTTTTGTTGGAGTATACACCGAAATGCACGGAACATGCGGAGGAGGAAAGGTCTCTTTTGACCTGCCGTTTATTGCACCTCAAGCGTAGCCATCTTTTCCGCACTACAGGGCCTAAGAAAGAATGGTCAACTCAGTCCGAGCCAGCCTACCGAGCTAGTAACAGCTCTCACAGTATTTAAAGTTTTCTAACCATCAATAGTTCAATTTCAATGTAACAGTCAGAAAGTATTATATTGTGTTATATGCGAACAGTACATACTATTGTAACTCACCACTGATAAACGTTTATTTCATTGTGTCGTGGAGTTTGAATAAATACTAAATATATAAAGTAATATTTGATCTCCCAACCTCGTTATTCCAACATTTTTCATACTTGGCGGTATAGCGTATGCGCAGAAAAATCACCAATCAAATGGATGCAAACGTCTACCCTGCCTCTTCCAGAAAAGAAATCACCCCCCTTGCCCATAATGCTAGCTCACGCTCCATCCCTATGTTCCTATATCCATGGTCGAAAACCACGCGCGGCAGAAGTGAAACTTCTTGCAGTCTAGTAATGTTTAGAAGTAAATTAAGATTGGAAATGGTAAATAATCCTAATGAAGCGACAACAAGATCAGGAACAACTCTCGATGCAGTATTTACAAGACATTTAGACAAAATTGAATCAAGAATATTTATATCATATTTTAGCTATCACAAGCCAATTGTTTCAATGATAGAATCACAGAAAATCATAGAAAAAATAATGAACGATCAAAATTGCGACGCAAACAAGGAGAGCATATGTATATACAATATGTAGATGATATTCTTACTTGTTGCAAACCTGATCAAGTAAGAACGTTGGTTGACACTTTTAACCATTTTCACTGCAGACTACAGTTCACACATGAAATTGAAATGGATTCAAGTCTTAACTTTCTTGATGTCACTATTATTAGAGTGGGTAAAAAACTAAAAACAAATTGGTTTCACAAAACTAGCTGGTCTGGTAGATACGTAAATTTTTATTCTTTCCATCCGTTACAACACAAGATAGGTCTTGTCAAAGGTCTCATTGATCGTGCCATCCTTTTAGCAAATCCTGAATTCAGATCAAACAATCTGTCACTCATTAGGAATGTACTTACACATAATGGATACCCTGAAAATCTCGTTTCTAACATCATCAAAGAACGAGTATTCGATCTATACCATCCTCTCTTCGTCGGAAAGCGAAAAGAGGAAAGGTTCAGAGCAAGAGGTCCAACAAATTGGAAGAATACAGTGGTTATACCATATGTAAACAACATTTCTAATGACATTAGAAGAATTTTCAGGAAGGTTGGCATACACACTATCTACATATAACATACCATTTAATTTGAAAAATTGGTTTCCACCAATTAAAGATAAAATATCTATGTTGAAAAGTTGTAATGTAGTATATGCAATACCTTGCAAGGATTGTAACCATGAATACATTGGACAAACATCCAGACACCTAGACACACGTATCACTGAACATAAACGCAATATATTCTTGTCTCCAACACAACACACCGCTTTGACGAAGCATTCACTTCAGTTTGACCATACATTTGACTTCGACAATACCAAAGTAATAGACAGAGAACATAACCTACAAAAAAGGTTACTAATGGAAACGATTCACATGATTAAACAACATAGCGTAAATCTTAGGTACGAAACGCCTAAGATTCATGATTATTACGCGGCATTACTGAACCAGTAATGTGTTATGATGAAAAGTTTCCAATTTTATAAGGTTTATAATTGGGTCCTACACATTTAAATTAGAACTTGTTCTCTTGCATATAAATAAAAAATACATTCTTTCTGCTGGTCTTACATCAGGAATGTCGATTTTTAAAGCTACCACCTGTGGTTAGTATAATAGCATGTGTTGTATATCGTTGGACGTTTTCAAATTTACCGCCATATATTGATTTAAGAACGGTCGATCCTTATGTTCAGGCTAATGTGTCTATATGTATGTTCGGTTTTTGGGCTCTGTTCAAACGGTCACTTTGACCGCGCAGTACGTTCTAAACCAGCAGTGTGTACAAATCAGTTTTTCAATGCTCAATTTACATAACTAGAGTTATTATAGCAAGTACGTATTAATATCCTTTCAGCTCAATTTCAATTCACCTATTCTAGTTACTGTATATATATATATACCTGTATATATATATATATATATATATATATATATATATATATATATATATATATATATATATGTATATATGTATAACGTTTCGGTTATATCCAATTCGGTTATACCGAAACATTAGGAAAGAAGAAAAGTTTATTGCAAAATTGCTAGATTTATTGCATCATTAAATTAAATATTAAATGGTGGAGTTCGCTGTAGAAGACCTAACAGGTTTTCTTACAAATATCTCGGGAACTAACGCGATTTTAAATTATATTACCCCCATGAAGGTCAGGATTGTACAGCCATTAATTGAATTTTGGTTAGGTCTGGGTTAGATTTCTTAGGGGAGTGGAGCCCCTCTTTCACACTCAAGCACGTGTTTGGTTAAAAAGAAGTTGTTCAGAACGGCGACCTTGACAACATATTTCAAGGTCATCATAAAAATAGTTCTCCTGTCCGCGTTAGGTGACCTATCCTGCAGATAGCTTGTGATGATTACTGTAGCTGCTGCAGTAAAATAACTTTGATACTTGGATTAATTCGTCAGATAGCGACCTGCTCTGGTTGCTATCGCTCTCGTTACTACATAAAAGATGTCCCACTTCTCGCCCAGCTATTTCGATGTTCGGATAAGAGTTGAATTTTAGAAAATTGAAAAGAATTATAGTGAATGCCGCGTCGATTAACGATAAAATGGATGGAATCTCCCATCGAACTGTACGCGTTCTGCTTGGGCAATTTGATCCGTGCGAACGATTAACTAGTTCGATGGTAAACGTTTCATTTATTACTCCACATATTCCACTCGGTCTACGCGTCCGTGGATTTCTGCGACGCGTGCATGTAAGTAAAAAAAACGCATTTGCGGGGCGTTATCGTCGTCGGCCATTTATAACAGCAAGCAAACATCGGATGTTTAGTTTGATATGTCCAGATACGCGTCTGTATTTGCACAATTTCTCCATGCTATTGTAAATCTCTCTCTGAAATATTGTGTGAGGGGGGAAAATGATACATGCGAACTATGAATTATTGACCAGGTTTTTTATAGTTCCGACGGTGTTGCTCTGCGCCACTGCGCTGTTAATAAACATTGTGGGAGGGAAAATTACTCGGTTGACACACTTTTTACCAACGAAATGTGTACAGAATTGTGGATATTAAATGTTACAGCTCGTACTGCCCACCTTTTACATTTAATTCTTACCTGAAAGTTACAGTTGAACGACTTCCATATGAATAAAAATGTGAAAAAGACACACAAAAAATAAGCACATCTAACGCAACTATTACCTGGAATAGTCAATGTTAATGTAACCAATTCTATGTAGTGATGTTCATGAAGTTCCGCAAATGAACAAGCAAAATTAACTTTGACTATTTATCACGAGGATAAAAACTGCAAAAGGAACCATCAGTCAAAACTTGATCGTTCTCTTAAAAAATTGTGGTCAAGTCTTTTTCGGACGCTCTAAAAATGACGATAACTTTTCTAATATTGTACTCTATACGATTTGAACTTTTTTGGGAAGCTAGAACAATTAGTTTGCTACAGGATGTGAACAAATTTTTTTCGAAAACTGCAATTGATCAGAATTGTACAAAAAATATTAAAAGTTGCATTTTACAACTTTTTTATGTGGGCCTATATTGAAAATTTTTAAAATACGTTTTGTAGATCTGTGTTAATTAAACATATTCTGAAAATTTCGTCAAAATCGGTCGACGATGCAATGAGCTACAAACGTTTAAAGCGATTACAAACGATTTTCGGCCTCTAACTGCAGTAAATCTAAAGATTCTTACATCTTTCAATGCCTGTCGTTATTTTCCGCATCAACCGATTTCGATGAAACTGTCCCAGTGCACATAATTGACACAGTTCTACAAAACGGATTTTTAAAATTTTCAATATAGGCCCACATAAAAACGTTGTAAAATGCAACTTTTAGTATTTTTTCTACAATTCCGATGAATTGCAATTATTGAAAAACTTTTTTCACATCCTGTAGCAAAATAATTACTCTAGCTTCTCATAAAAGTTCAAATCGCATAGTACAATATTAGAAAAGTTATCGTCTTTTTCAGAGCGTCCGAATATTAATCCGGGTCACTGTATATTGTATTTTCATTCCTCAGGTGGAGTTTATACATATGTATACAGGGTGTTTACTTACAGGTGGGAGATAATTTAAGGGGTGGTTCTCGACGATAATATAAGACGAAAATAAAGAATAAATAAAATCGGGAAGTTAAAAAATTGCGATTTCGGCTTCGTTATTTAGTTATTAACAATTAAAAATCCGCCTAAAATGCTGCAACACTTCTAACAAAAGTATACGTTGCGTACGTCACACAAGCGCGCGACAGTCTTGTATCAAGTGACAAACGTATGCATACCTTGGTTCTCATTTGGGGCCCCAGCGAGGTGAAAATGTTTAAAAAATCGTTGGACGACATTGAACCTACCTACTCGTTAAAATCCACAAGGGCATTTCTAATATCCGCCCTATGCAATTATCGAGTAGAAGGGGTCAATGCCCTTTCACTTTTAAATTCTTCTCACACATATCCACAAATCCTTATCCTGCACTATAATTGTTCATAACACCGTACTTAATATACTGGAATAAACGCTCTAGCACTATTTACAATATCATACACACGCACTACGAGTTTACAGAGAGTACAAGTTTACTGAGGGGAATGAGGAGAATGTAAAGAACTGGTAATCCTTTAATGTTGAAACACTGCACTTTATTGAACTTGATTTACGTCGCGAGACTCGCTCACAGACGAAACGGACATCTTGAGGTCGTGTGTGATTTCTGCCAAAGGAAATCTTCAACTCGTGCGAGAAGAATCGTCCGTACAAGCTAGCATCCGTATGCACACTGATTCAAGACAGCTGATGAGGTCGATGCCAGATCGATAAAACAAGTGAAGATCTACAGCAAACTACCGCCCAAACATCGCGCGTTGCTATACCAATACATTGTCTATCCTGTTTTCACGAATTTCGTGATTCTTTCTCATTCTGTCTGCGACCGCGAAATATCTCATGTGTGTGCATTGACCACATCAGCTGTCTTGAATCAGTGTGCATACGGATACTAGCTTGTACGGACGATTCTTCCCGCACGCGTTGAAAATTTCCGTTCGCAGAAATCACACACGACCTCAAGATGTCCGTTCCGTCTGTGAGCGAGTTTCGCGACGTAAACCAAGTTCAATAAAGTGCAGTGTTTCAATATTAAAGGATTACCAGTTCTTTACATTCTCCTCATTCCCCTCAGTAGACTTGTACTCTCTGTAAACTCGTAGTGCGTGTGTATGATATTGTAAATAGTGCTAGAGCGTTTATTCCAGTATATTAAGTACGGTGTTATGAACAATTATAGTGCAGGATAAGGATTTGTGGATATGTGTGAGAAGAATTTAAAAGTGAAAGGGGATTGACCCCTTCTACTCGATAATTCCATAGGGCGGATATTAGAAATGCCCTTGTGGATTTTAACGAGTAGGTAGGTTCAATGTCGTCCAACGATTTTTTAAACATTTTCACCTCGCTGGGGCCCCAAATGAGAACCAAGGTATGCATACGTTTGTCACTTGATACAAGACTGTCGCGCGCTTGTGTGACGTACGCAACGTATACTTTTGTTAGAAGTGTTGCAGCATTTTAGGCGGATTTTTAATTGTTAATAACTAAATAACGAAGCCGAAATCGCAATTTTTTTATTCTTTATTTTCGTCTTATATTATCATCGAGAACCACCCCTTAAATTTTCTCCCACCTGTAGGTAAACACCCTGTATGTAGCGTGCTATTAATGAAACCGTTGGAAATTGTTTCTTCGTCCATGAAATATATCGATAATGTAATATACATAAATAAAATCAGATTCACAATGAAATAACTTTACCAATGTTCCTGTTGCACTTTTTATACACGTACGATACAGTGAGGGAAATTCGTTTAAACGTACATACAAATAAGAAGTTCGGGGCTAAAGGTTCAAAATTTTAATAAGAAACGTTTAACAATAACTGGGGATTATAAATATATTTATTCAGGGTGTCCCAAAATTCCTTCAACAGCTGGAAATGAGAGCTTCCTCAGATCATTTGAAGCAACATTTTCCTTTGCAAAAATGTTATCCGCGGCTTTGTTTAGGAGTTATTAACGAAAAATACGGACCAATCAGAGCGCGAGCTAGACGCGAGTTGACACAGTCTGCCAGGCGCGCCAACTGTCGATTGGCCGACTGTGCCAACTTACGTCTAGGTCGCGCTCTGATTGGTCCGTATTGTTCGTTAATAACTCCTAAACAAAGCCGCGGATAACATTTTTGCAAAGGAAAATGTTGTTTCAAATGATCTGAGGAAGCTCCCATTTCCAGCTGTTGAAGGAATTTTGGAACACCCTTTATACTATAATAATTGTACATATATATTATATATTTACCAATACATTTATGTAAGAATTTTTACAAACAGAACCATATTTTACGCTCGAAATTCGTTTAAACGCACATATAAAGAAAACAATATAAAATTATCCCTTCGCTGCATAGTGTATCATATTTGATACAGTTAACAAATCTGGTATATAGTAAACCAAGAATGTGTTTCTTACTATTCTACACATTTTATCTCATTTGATAAAATGTTGTTTTAATTTTTTAAAATATTTTTCCCTTCAATAAAACACAAAATCTGATCTTCTTTCAATTTTTTCATCCCAATTAAAAAAATCATGCAGAGAGTGAAGGGTTAAGAATACATGAACATTACAAATTTAATAGTTTGTATGGCCGCTATCGCTTTCAATCAAAGTGAAAATTCGGTTTGTCATTGAATTTACATGATTGGTAATAGCGGTATAAGGAATTTCTTCCCAGCAGCGTTTAATTTATTCTTTTGAACTATTGGCGACCTGACGACCATTCGCATAAACTTTTCTTCCCAGTATAACCCATAAATTCTTTATTGGGTTCATATCAGGGCTACATGCTGGCCATTCCATTATACCAATGTTTCGTGCTTCGAAGGATTCACGGGAATATGTTGACGCGTGAACCGCTGCGTTATCCAGCTGAAATATAAATTTCTCCGACTACATCTTCTAAAAATGGTATTAACACCCCATCGAACATGTCTATGTATTTTTCTGAACTCATCTTGGGGGAAACGAAACAGTTTCAGTTTCCCAAATGATAAAAAAGCTTCCCAAATCATAACACTACCGGGCCCCCATGAAAATTTCGGCTTAATCTGGAATCATTCTTTTGACGCAGATCATGCCAACACGATGAGCATCCGTCTGGACCGTCCAAATTAAACTTCTTTTCATCGGAAAAAATGACTTTATGCCATTCGTCGGTCCAGTGCATGTGATTTTTTTCGAATTGTAAACCGGGTAGCCTTATGACGTTGTTTTAACATTGGCCTTCTCATTGGTTTTCTGAAAATAGCATTCGGTGTTTCATTGTGCAAAATTTGTTACACACGTCTGGACGTCATGGATAATTGTAACTGCGCAACAATTTAACGTGCAACTAATTTCTTTTTGTCGCTTCACTTATTATATTACTTTTTTTTCGTTCTGTGATTTTTGTATTTACTTTTGTAGCACGTTTTTTGCCGTAATCTTCACCACGTTTCAAAAAATTTCGTACTACAGACTCGGAACATTTAATTTCTTTGGCAATCTTCCGATTCAATTCCGTCCTCCCCTTTTTAAAAGAAGATATTACTGCCTTTTCAGCTTCATTCAAGTATTTTCCTTTTGCCATTCCGTTCTGTTACATAAAATCAAAAATATGACTTAATCAGGAACACGGAACAACAGTACCTTTATGATCACTCTTTAAATCAACCACTTTCCTTTATAATTTCTCTAAATATCTAGGAAAAAAGCACTGCGTTTAAACGAATTTCGCACTTGTAGACGCTATTTGAACATGTTTCGCTCTGCAACATATTCTGGTATGTAAATACGGAATATTTCGAAGCACAGATGTTGAAAGTAAAGGTTTAGCAAAGTAAATAACCCCATTTTGACATCATCATCTGTCCTTTTTTAACCGACTTCGAAAAAGGAGGAGGTTACTCAATTCGATCTGTATGTGCCTTTTTTTCGCTTTTTTTTCTATGTATGTTCATCGATTACTCCGAGATGGATGGACCAATCAGGAAGACAGCTTCTGCATTTTGTAGGGCATGTCTCCCGTTTGGTCCCTTGAAAACAAATTTTCCATTTCTTCATTCTTTGCGGCTTTTATTGCAAATGACCAATAAGACCGAAAAACCATCCAACGGTGTTCTACAAATTCTGCTCGTTCCACTAAAAAGTGTGAAATACAAAAATTTTATAAAAAAAAATTAAACCGACTTCGAAAAAAACGCACTAAAAAATATGAAATAATTTCCATTTAATTGATGTGAATACACACGAACTTACATACCGTACAATCTTTTCGGAGGCGGCGCAAAATTGAAAATTTTCCAAATGACAGATGTTAACTTGGAAATCAGTAGGTGGGAAGAGAAGATATATCAATATGTGAAAGCATGTAGAAGAATTTAAGGATTTTCGTAATTTCCAGTGTTTAAAATTTTCAATTTTTCGTCGCCTCCGAAAAGATTGTATTGTATTTAAGTTCGTGTGTATTCACATAAATTAAATGGAAATTATTTCATACTTTTTAGTGCGTTTTTTCGAAGTTGGTTTAATTTCTTTTTATATAATTTTTTTCTTCTAAAATAAGCATGAAAATTAGTAAATTTTGAAGTGCGTTTAAACGAGTTTCGCTCACTGTAGCCGCGATATATAATTTTTTTACAGCCTGTGTAAAGACATACAGATTCCCTACTTAAAAACGTATAATCGGATTGTCGCCCTGCGCGGCGCGGCGCGTGGCGGCGCGATGAGTCGATTCTGGGTGATAACCCATATCTTTGAGTTTCGTGTACGAGTCGTCGGTGAGGCAGAAAATCTGTCACGTTTCGGTAGTTTTTGCCTCACCGGCGATCTCATTGTCAGCTGTTCGAGTTCGGCGACAACAGGCGAGATGATCGACCGAGTTTGTAAACCTCGCCGCGTCGAAAGTTCGTCGAACTCACTGTGATTGTCACGTGGGCCGTCGTATCCTTCCTTCGTTATATCAAATCCATTGCTTATTTCCTTGGTATCCCTCGCAGCACCGTTCGTTAGGTCGTTGCCATCACTTCAAATTTAAAATCCCCACTCCTTATTCCTTCCAAATCCAATAGCCCACCAAGATATAAATGGGGCTGCGCAAATTGTCCGCGCTCGTTCTCACAATCAGTAACGCTTTTAGCTTCTGCTTACATTGTCTATTCGCATATTTTTCGTTCACGCGCTTTGCTCTAGTATCAAGCCTTCTATAAATCGGTCGACTGATCACTCTGGTCTTGTACATGTCTTGTCTTCGCGATCACGCGCCGAGTATCCTCCGTTCTCTTGCAACGTTCCTTAGTTTTTGGATTTTTTCCTGTTGTTTTGTTATAATATATTTTGTTACACTGTACTTTCTCTTCGTCTTTTCCCTATTCTCTCTGTTATTTTCCTTCGAGGCGTATCCCATCTCAGTCGTCTTACGTTTCAACAGTTCCCAATACATAACCAGACGGGAGATGTCAAAGTTATTTATGGCTACGGAGTTTAGCTCGCAAAGAGACTAACGGGTACGTGTCGGATAGGAAACAATGACCGCTGCTACGCGGCGCGGCGGGGCGCAGAGACCGACGCGACGCTCGGAAAATAAAATCAATTGTAGCCCCGACGTGGTGCCGAAAAGTTTGGACACATTAACGTCACCAGTTTATCGCCTCAATCTTTGTCGACGCGAACGAAATTTCAAATGGATCGATTGGTTCAGAAGTCAAACCGAGTTAAGCTCGTCCAACACTTGCGACGTGCCCTCTGCAGGCTCGATTGACAATTCCTGCCGGCTGTTGCTCTTCGGCATGGCGATTCCAATGCGGAGAATAACACGGCATTCGGGAGCCGTGTGTTAACCGGGAATTCCTTCCAATTCCGTTCTCGTTAAAATGTCCACATCGGCCGTCGTGTCTCCAGGTGCGGCAGACAACACTGACCGACGGAAGAATTGGATTTCGCTGTCTCACGACTCATGCTCTGCCACCCGTTTCACATCTATCCTGTTCCTGCGCTCTTTTTCTTACGTCCGACAGACATTTTCCTTCCTCCTCCGTCGTTCTCCTCTTTTTACGACGCATCCAATGCTGAACGTAAAACGCACCTTTGCTCTCTCCGCCTCCCTCCTTCCTGTCTACCTCTCCATTTGCTCTTCATACCCTCTTAACCGTTTTACACGCCTCCTGAAACGCAAAGAAGGTAATTATTCACGATGAGGACCTTTTCACCGATTCTCACCTTGACATACGTTGTCAAGGTCAGTATTTTCAACATCTTTTCTCTATGCATGTTACCGCTGTAACTTTGGCTCCCAAGTTGTTTGGAGAAACATATTGGTCACTACACCCCGCGACAATAAGTGCTATTAGGCAGTATACATTCTGCCAAGAAAATACCAGGAATCGATCATTTAAAAAGCCCGCTTAAAGGGATTATTGAAATTCTTTTTGTTGTTAAGTAAGTTGGCAGAACTGTCCTCTATACTCACGCGGAGTTTGAGCGTCACTTGTCATTTAGTTTGTTTACAGTGCGCCATTTTGTCAGCTCATCTCAAGTGTGTTTTGCGATTTTTACAATGGATAAAAATATCAAACAAAGAATCTGTCTTAAATTTTGCATTGCAAATGGAATTTCGTGTGCCGAAGCGCAGAAAATGTTACATAAGGCTTACGGTGAATCGACTTTATCAAAAACACGTGCGTATCAGTGGTACAGTGCACTTAAAAGCGGTCGAGATGTGGTGGAAGATTTGCCTCTCTCTCTCTCTCTGGTCGATAACGCACCATCTCACATTGTGAACGAATTTCTGTCCAAAAACTCAACAAATCTTATCGAGCAGCCACCGTAGTCCTTTGATATGTGACCGGCTGACTATTTCTTTTTCCAAAACTCAAATTACCACTTCGAGGCGCCCGTTTCCAGTCGATAGATAACATAAATGAGAATTCGCGGCGAGTACTGAAGTTGATTCCAAAAAATGCGTTTAAAAAATGTTTTGATGATTGGGCTATTTGTCGGCATAAGTGTATTATTTCGAAAGGGAAGAATAATACATATTTTGTATTTCATTGACCAATTCCCAGTACTTTTTTGACAGAATTGTAGGATTAAGTGGATTCGAGGTAGAAATCAACTTTGCGTGTCCTATGCTTGACAGGAGTGAACTCTTTATTTGTTCTCAGTAGCTACAAGTTGTCTCGCTGTGCGCTCGGGCTAGACTGACTTTTTGTCGTCCGTCTTCGATGCTCGGTAGCTGCGATTTTCTTCAAATCGTCCTGATTGGCCGGGCCTATATTCGCCTTTTTCGGCCAATCGGCTATTTTCTCGGGGACTCTCTTTGCGCCTCCCTTATTCCTTGCGCCCTTGGCGCGCTTTGTCTGAACGCGGGGGCGGTCCCAGAAGTTTGGTAATGCAACGGAATTTCCTACGGGCCCGCGGTTCATGACGTGTCCGGCTATCGCCTACCTGCCTAGCTTCGCGGTCCCTTCGGAATCTCGAGATTTACGGCACCCGCACTAACTGTTGGGGCCGAAGGTAACAGGGTCTAACTACCAAAACGTGATACAACAAAGACTCTAAAACGCTCGCTAAGACGAGTAACGGCTTTCCCAAAAACAGCTGTGTGCCAACGGGTTCCATAAATTCGCTCGACCATTTGCACGCCAAATGCTACTAAATGTACGTGCCGATGGCCGCTACAGAATGTATGTACAAAACCATACAAATCTATGTTTGAGGATGCTTTCTTCAACGCTATGTTGTAATTTATATTTTTAAGCGTTACGAAGCTAGATAAGAATAGCTAATAACTAGACGCGGATATTATGCACTCATAGCAAAAATGAGTACATAATGTGTACAGGGTGTATAAAAAGTAATGGTCATCCGTCCGTTCCACTCATCGAGAAGAGAAAAAGCAACCGAACACGGGAAATTATGGCCTTTCGACCGGGCCACGCTCGGTCGCGCGACACGTGGTCCTCCCGGGACAAAAGATCACTCGCAGATTCGGATCGAAATATCGTGGATCTTTTAAATACGGAATCGGGCGCCAGGCACGTTGCCGTGCCGCACTAAACTGTCGAACTGTTTAAAACAACCGTAACCGAATTCCGAATCTGCGAGGATCGTGATAGCCAGGAATAGCCCCGTACTGTCAGGATTCCACGTGAGGGAAAAGGACGGGGCATTCCCCGCGATGGGAACGTTTCTCACAGGAAGAATAAGCCGTTCGAGATTTGAGGGCAAATACAATTCGTTTATTATAAACGGAACGTCGTACAAGCCACCGGTGGAAACCGGCGGCAGTCAAAGGATTTGTCGGCGCGAAGGCGAAAATATGCGGCGGACGTTCGGCCGCTCGCGCGTAGCCTATTCTATCGCGTCGAGCTCGGCAGTCACAGGACTTCGCGTGAATTACAAAGCCTAGAAGGCACGATTTCTGCCGAGCTCCGGTAACATACGCGGCTCTATTCTAATGACTGGGCGAAGACGAAACGAACTCGCGAATATTCGGAATGAATGGTCGAACAGACGAAACGGGCACGTCGTGTCGTCCCACTGTGGAACGTCTCGAGGGAAGCCAAAAATATAAGTCGGACGAATATCGTGCGTCCCGGAAATCCCGTGCACGGACAACCGGCGGCGTCACGACCTACGGCCTCGCGTACCTCGCAGGAGAGCGACTCCCGGTCCTCGGAAAACGCCGGCGGATCCGTAGTACCCAGCGACTCGACCCGAAGATTCGTAAACTCGCAAATAACGCCCCCGAACCAACACGAACTGGTCACAAACACCACATTATCGCAAAGGACCTGACCGGCACTTACCAGACGGTGATACTCTCGTCTCGGCGGCCGACGCAAAATACTGTTCAATATTCGCGAATTAAAGGCGTGTTAACGATACGCAGTCCTTCGACCCAGTGCCCCAGTTCGAGCCGGCTCAAGATCGCGGAAGCGAGGCGTCCCCTACTTCCTCAACTATCTCCGCCGAGGCGACACTCGGGCCTATCACGTAGCTCCTCGCAGCTGGGATGAATCTAGTGACTTCGGTCCCGGGCCTCCGGTAATTGATCGATTCTCCGGGGCGAAGTTCGATATATCGCTGCGAGATCGGTAAGGGTGGATCCGAGCCATTCCGGGATTGCTCTCGCGGCATATTCCGGACGAGAGGTCGACGAGATTGGGCAGTTGGACGTCCCTTATTCTCGATATCCTCGTCGATGTTTCCGGTTTGGTGAATCCGGGCTCGGTCCAATCCTTGTCTTCTTCTCCACGAACGGCGTCCTGCGATAGGTGCTCCGAGTGCCTCTATTTGAGTTCCTCGCCAATCAGCGGCTGGAGATAGGTACCGGGCTCCTCTCGGAATCGGTTAGTCCTGAAACTTCGTGTCGCGCCCAGTGGCGCGACATTCCAAACGCGATAATTCCATACCACTGGGACTCGGACGTCTCCAGGGAGATCGATCGCAACGGCCGTTTCGTCTCGGCACTGCCTGAGAGTGACCCGGTCTTTCGTAAAGGGTTCGGACGGACGTTGGCAAAACCTGCCACGTCACATGAGATATAAGCTGTTGAAAATTTTGCAAAATTTGATTGTGTGGAATTGTACGTATAGACAAAAGCCTACTACTACAGTCCACACGTCCGTGTCGATGAGACAGAACATGATCCTGTGCCTCGAGACAAACGAAAAAAGGGACATTCGTCGCCTACGCCTGTACCAAGTCATCGTCTCCCTGTCCATTCAGATCATCAATTTGAAGTTGAGAATTTCTAGTTAAGAATGTTGATCCTACATTATTAAATACTAACGTAAAGTAAACTTACAAATTTTTTCGGGATCTTATATTCCTTCGGCGGGTCCACTGCACACTACCATTTACTCACGCGAATATACGCGCGAATATAATTGTGCTTGTCTTCCGGGCTCAATGTGGGCACACTTTCCGATCCACTTTCTCACATATGTATATCCACTAGAGGTGTGCGGACATCCGAGATATCGGACTCGGTCGGACTCGGAAAAAGTCGGGCGGTCTCGGTCGGGCGTCCGTGACACACGAACGCTCGGGTAGTCCTATATTGTCGGGCAGTTCGATACAATTGCGATTTCGGACCCAGACCAACAATTTCGGGCAGTTTAACACCTTCAAGCAGTTCGACTAATGCAAGCGGGTATCATCGTATCAATCATCGTGTATACGAAATTTAAATTATAATTGATTTTTAATATACATTTAAATTTAATTAATTGTTTGTATAATACTACCAAGCATTTAATACCATAAAGAATGTAAATGCGTAAGGGAAACTAATTTCCATGCACAAAGAGAGAAACACAAAAAGACTTGGATATAGTTATATATTTTTATATTTTATTGGCATATAAAAAACACAACTTCTGTACATTGTCAGACAACAATCTTGTACGAGTTGCCATTACTATATTTCCAGAGAGCGAAAACAATCGCTTACTTGTTACCTGGGTTGTAGGTATTGCCAGATAATATTTGCAACTAAAATATTAATTTTTTGTAATAATACACCTTCCGAAAAATAACTCTGTATTTCTCGATTTTTGCGCGTATCAAAATTGCACGTTTCAATTTATATGTTGCCCAACGTCTTATTAAAAAAGCTAGTAATAAAAAATATAATTCACATAAATATAATTTACCTTCTTGTATGTCAGCAGATATTTTACTTCTTATTTGCGACTTCAAATCTTTATACATATTTGGAATTATCGCAGAGAGCATCGAAGAGTTTGAAAGCATAATACATTGTTGTATACTATACGTTCGTTTGTTTAACTTAGCTGACTCGAGCTCAGTCTTTAGTTACTGGCAATTGATGAGAAACATGCAAATTTGGAAAAATTTAATAGACAAGTGTCAACTTCAGATAACGATTGGAACAGTAATTTTGATGAAAATATTCCTCAGAATGAAATAGCTGAATCTGGTATGTTTTTTGTTATTAGAACATTTTTATGTTATTAGTACAATTTTTCTTAATTAACTGCCTTAACTTTGAAATCTACATTGTATTACTGATACATGAAAGAAAAAAATCTAGTTTACTAACTTCTTTAATAGTCCAGTCGCCAGGTACTTTTAATAGGAAAGTATTCCGAACTTAATGAAATTTTGACACGTCATTTAGGGGTACTTTGGGGTGTCGAATCTCATTTTCGACCTCGAGGACCCTGTGCTAACTTGGGGAGGGGGAAAAAACCACGATTTTTATTACCTTGTTTTGGTTTTTCGCCTATTACTCAAAAACTGTGGGTCCTATGAACTTTTGTCTTCCATTTTGGGAAAGTGCATTAAATTTCCTTCAAATTTCACTGGTCAATCTTTTTTTTCGACCAAATAGGCACCGAGAGACAGGCGTTCAAAATTAGGAAATTAAGTGGCAACTGACGAATATAGGGAAAGACGGAGCAAATTACACTGTCCAACAACAAAAATGTTTCCATATAACTGTTGGGTATATCTTATACAGTTTTTAGCGTTGATTCCGAATCTGGCCTTAATTTTTCTCCTACACGCACAGTTTTTGAGAAATTTGAGTTTAAAAAAAAAACACGTTTTTCGACTTTGAACAGATATTATGATGTTATTATAAAAGATATTGTATTATTCTTTACAGCAAAAGATTCTCTAGACTTTCCCGAATCCAGTGATGTGCAATAGTAATACATTATGATTGTTTAAACATGTTTAAAAGGATCTGAGGGTCCAGCGAAAAATCGAATTGCACCACGCGATAGAGCAGACTTTTATCTTGAGAAACCACTCTTTCAACTTTCCAACGTCAACGTTTTTTCGAGATAAAAAGAAAAATCTATTTTATTTTCTATTTTGTAAGCATCAGACATGGATTCTTACTCTTCACCTACCCAATCTACATTTACTACTCTTTGAGATTACGGATTAATGGCAAAATATAAAGTCATAAAGTGATGACCAGGCATCTAAATAGGGAATTAACTGCAATTATAACATTAGGCACTTGTCAGCGGACACCCCCCCCCCTCCTCCAAACCATGTGAAGTCAGATTGATACGAGTACAATGTTAGAGTTTTTGGAGAAAGAGAGACTTTTTTTACGTATTTCTCAAATTCGTCTTCCGGGGGTGGGGGTGGGGGTGTCCGAAGGGGGATGTGACAATGTAAGGGGTATACACAGTATGTAGATTATATCACGGATGTTTCTTCTATTAACAACTGATTATGCTATATATGGATTCTTGCAGAGAAAAAAAGACAAATTCAACGATATATTCAAACGTATATTTATGTCAAGATTTAAAAAAAAATTATCAAATTCGTTGAGCGCCGGTTTTCCATGATCCAATCGGCCCCAAATTTTTCCAGATCATTTTCTCAACAGTTGTCACAATTCTAGGTGGTGCCCGGGAAAAAGTTTTTCAAAATAATTTTCATCAAGTATAGCTAAGGTCCACCCTAGTGTAGATTCGCCCCTAGGTCGGATGACAATTACTTTTTATACATCCTTTACATAAATAAATACTAATCAAAGTTTATTTTCCATCGAAAAATCCAGCAAAAGATCATCCACAGAAGTGTAGTACACTCTCGAATATGCCGTTACAATTTCAAAAACCATTGGAGTTTACGTTTACTTTTTAAAAGGTACAAAACATATTGTTATAAATATTTCAGAAAATAAATTCGAGAGACGGTGACCTGTACAGGAAAAAGTTGTTCAGAACGATTTCCTTCATAACATATTTCAGGATCACTGAAATCGGTAACGAGCCTCCTATTATGAATAATTACCGGAAAATACTGCTTCCTCTATACATATAGGAGATAATTTATCGTTGAATATTGCGCTTTCATCGAACATTTCTACTTCGTGTACCTATGGACAATTTTTTAAAGGTTCGGTATGGACGTTTTTGAAGTATGAACAAGGTTTATTATACGTTACGATATATTGTACAAGATTTAAACAAAGGCCCTAGGGGTGTAAGCATAGTGAATTTGCCCTTGAAAGATGTCGGCACGATACTGAGAGGATTTTTAGGTACTAATGAGATAATAAGATCCTGAAAGTTTCAGATCTCTAACCCATTTGGTTTTTGAGAAAAAGCAATATATGTAAAAATCAGAAAAAATGAAAATTCTCTGAAACGCGTGAATCGATTTATTTGAATTTTGGATATGTTTTGGGGGTTGATGGTAGCTTCTAGGAAAAAAATTATGAGCTATATCGGTTGATAAAAACCTCGAAAAAAATGACGCTTTTGTTTTAATTTTGATTTTTAACTATGATACGATCCTGGCACAATTATGAAACCATTTTTTTCGAATTCCTCATCCATTTTTCTATGGATTTATGAGCTTTTAAGATTTTTAAAAAAAGTACGCCATATTGCAAAAAAATAAAAACCATTTTTTATGCAAATATTCACTTTATTTATGTATTTTATGCCTAAATCTTTATTTTTGTCGTTCATATATATCTTTTAACCTCATTTCAAATAGTCATTTCTAAATCAAAAATTAAATTTTAAAATATCAATGAATATTAACTAAAATATTTTAAACATTGTGCGCTTATAACATAAGAAACAGATTTTAGTTGCTAAATTATAAATAAATAACAACAAATGTTTGAAAGGTATATTTGGAAGAAAAAGTTTATGATCATATTTTATCAGTCTTCATCACTATCATCTTCGATCACCGGCGCAACATTGTCTCTATTAAATAATTCGCTTAGTGTTTCAGCAGGCCTCAGAATTTTTGTCAAATATCTTCCGTGTGACAAGTAATAAATAATAGCAGCAACGTGAGAGCAACATCCAATTGTTCTAAGACCATTTGCACACTCACAACTATGCCTCAATATGCTTTTGGGACCAATAGCGTTTTTTTTATACTCAATAAAACATCTATAAACCTTCTTATTGATATGACGGGATTGAACTTGAGCTTTGAGTATGTTTGACTGGTCTTTTACATATTGAATAGTAAGATTACCTGTTTCATCAAGCATTTCTGCTAAATACGACACAGCCTGCTTCAATTGATAAGAACCGGTGAAAAAGATTCGCAGATCTTTTTCCGTCATTTCTGGAAAGTCTTCTAGAGCTTCAGATGAAATAGTTTGAAACGGCAATTTTTTACGTTGCCAGCCATTTTGTTGAACTTCATTAGCTAACGTATTTTCTACACTATTTTGTGATTTCATTGTTTCGACGACTTCATCCAAAAACTCTGAGTCGGAAGTAAGACGCTTACTGTACGTATTATGTAGAAATGAGGCAATTTTGAAAAAACTTCCAATTCTTGGAAGCATTTTATTGTCAATTCTTTGTTCAAGTAAATGATATTTTTGTTTTAACATTCCATGAGTTGCCTCTACGGGCCAACGAATTTTAGTTACATATCTTGAAGCATTAGACTCGGCTGTTGTTAATTGATTTCGTTTTCCCTTAAGTGCTGGCATTAATACTTTATAATTTTTACTTTCTAAGTATTCTTTAACATCACGGAATCCACGATCAACCACAAATGCATCGCCAGGTTCTAATAAATGACATATACCATCAGGATTATCTATAATATCCCGCATTATAGTAGCATCATTTTGGTTAGCATAATACGGTCCCAACATATCCACTATATATCCATCAGTTGTGCAAATCGTAAATGGCTTACACAAAGGAACTTTTTTTTACCAGAATACGACTTTCTCTGATACTCATTATTAGAACTTTTTTCATGACGAGCATAGGTCCCATCACAAATCAAAATGAGTTTGTCATTCAAATCGTCATGAAGCTTTCTAGAAATTGCAGATGTATGATTTTGAATGAGACCATTTCTAGACACTCCATTTAAACCAAAGCGCGAAGGTAAAACGTCTTTTTCAAAAGATTGGATGACTTGCTCACAATACTTTGACACTAACTGCTCTTCATCAATCTCCAAAACTGTGGATATTAACTTATTTGAATTACCTGTGCGAAGCTTGACTAAAAACACTATTAGTGCTTGAATTACACTTCTAGTGTCAGTATTTCTCATTGACACTAACCAATTCCGCAACTCAATCACATTTTCCCATTTTAAGCCAGTTAAAACACGAAGTTTTTCATCTGACATACGATAATCATCCATTTTATCCAGTAACGTTGAATCACATTCAACGGCAAAATTCTCCATCATATTACTTAATTCTACGGATGAAATTCTAGTCCAGTTAGAATGAACTCTTATGAGATTTAGAGCTTCATCATAGAATCGTTTGTTTATCAAATGACTCCGACAGCATCGATTTTCATCGGGTATGAAAACTCGTTGTTTGATAAATGACTGCGTTCGGGCTTTTTGAGGTATAACGGTCAAATCAATAGTATTGTTGCAAAGACAACAGTATCCATGGGTTGAAATAGTTCTTTTAATTGAAACCTCAATATACTCTGTATCGTTATCGGTAGAAGTGATGTTAGCTCTGAAAGAAGGATCATTTGCACTTGACTGAGACAATGTCATGTGTGACAAACTAGACTCCGTTCGTTCTAACATTTCGCTAACGATAGATTCCGATTCATCATCAGAGCCATTTGCACCCGGATCAACTCTTCTTTTTTTATACAATTCCAAACGACATTTGCCACAAACAATATCACCAGTGAAAAAGTCAATGTCAAATGCAGCAGAAAACTCATCAATGTCTTGTTCTGTTAACAGGGTTTTAGGAGTTCCAGAAACTTTCTTTACTAATTTTGAGCAAATGCAACACTTATCATTAACGGTTTTACTTGAAGACATTTTATTAGATTAATTAATAAAATATAAACAAACTATCTCTCTGATCATATACAACACATGTGTCAGCTGTTGCGTGTGCGACCAAATTCGCAAGTGGGCGCGTCGGTCGCACAGATTTTTTTTGACGTAAGAGGACTCAGTCGATAACGTACCATACGCGACAACTAATAGCGGCAATTTTCAAAAATATTCTCAATATCATCACAAAATAAATCATGATTGAATATAAATGATTAAATACTAAAACAGTTTTTTTTTAATATAACTTTGATAAAATTGTTTAAAGATTTATTGATATTAAAATATCTAACGTTTGACTTAGGCAAAAAAAAAAATAATTATTGTTAAAAGTAGAGAAATGACTATTTAAAATGAGGTTAAAAGATATATATGAACGACAAAAATAAAGATTTAGGCATAAAATACATAAATAAAGTGAATATTTGCATAAAAAATGGTTTTTATTTTTTTGCAATATGGCGTACTTTTTTTAAAAATCTTAAAAGCTCATAAATCCATAGAAAAATGGATGAGGAATTCGAAAAAAATGGTTTCATAATTGTGCCAGGATCGTATCATAGTTAAAAATCAAAATTAAAACAAAAGCGTCATTTTTTTCGAGGTTTTTATCAACCGATATAGCTCATAATTTTTTTCCTAGAAGCTACCATCAACCCCCAAAACATATCCAAAATTCAAATAAATCGATTCACGCGTTTCAGAGAATTTTCATTTTTTCTGATTTTTACATATATTGCTTTTTCTCAAAAACCAAATGGGTTAGAGATCTGAAACTTTCAGGATCTTATTATCTCATTAGTACCTAAAAATCCTCTCAGTATCGTGCCGACATCTTTCAAGGGCAAATTCACTATGCTTACACCCCTAGGGCCTTTAGCACTCGCAATAAACGTCAAAAGTGTTCACTGATTAGTTTGTCAATAAAGAAGAAAAAGACATTACAATCATTCCCATCAAGTTTATGCCATTTTGGAACACTCTGTAGACATAGGGAATATGTAAAATAGTTCACGGAACTTTGAAGTTGTTTTTTAAGAGATCGGTTGACTTGAGATACACTACCGGCCAAAAGTTTGGAATCACTTTCTGATTTTTGTAAAAATCGAATATACTGATAAATTTTGAAATGATCTATCGTTATTATATCAAATATTAACTAGTCGATTAATATTTCTAAACAGACTTCAGCATTTTGTTATGTCCATAACACCCTTGTGTTTGGCAATTTCTACAAGAAGCATGGAGAAATATCAAATTGGAAACATTCGAAAAATTAATTAACAGGATGCCCTGAATATGGCAGGCTGTTATTAAAAATAATGATGGTTTTTAATGAAAGAGCAATTTGAAGAACTGGTAAGTTTTTTTGCCAAGTAAATCTTCCTTGGAAGCTCCAAAGGCATTCAGTTTTTCTTATAAACATCCTGTTTCTCTGAATTTACGCCGTGATTCGAAACTTTTGGCCAGTAGTGTATGTACAGTTCCTTTGAGACTTTCGTTCTTCGCAATGAGTACCATAAGATGCAATACGAAAATTTTTGGAACATTTTTTAACAGATCTCCATCTATCCAGAGGAGCAGAATAACGCTATAGTGGTCGAGACATATAATCTTGAAACACCTTGGGCATTTAATGTCCTCAGTAACTCGGATCATAACATAAACATACGTTTCAGTACCAATCAACGAAACAATAACAGTTCCCTAATTACCCGGTACTGTTTTTAGGAAATGTTGACACAAATATTTCGAGATACAACGAGCGAAACCGTATAGGTAATTATATAGATCGATGATTTCGTTTTTCATGCTCTAAAAAAAAAATACAGTATCTGTCTAGAATTGTCTAGACATCGTGTCTGGGCCTGTGCCACGATCGAATGGAACATTGTCATTTTCGAGTTATTTATTGGCATGCTTGGCCCTTAGAATTAGTTATGGACTTAGGTACGGTTGAAAGTTATGTGTCTTGTTTCGTGTCAGGAAAATAAACCAGCTGTACCCCAGTCAATGACAATTGACGCATCGCAGGCCCACACTAATATACATATAAAAACGAAGTCCTGACTCACCTATCAACGCCCAGGCTAAACCCTTGGCCCTAGAAAGCTGAAATTTTGCACAGTGGTTTCTTTTATGATCTGTACAAGAGATAAGAAAGGATATTTCGAAATTCAACCCCTAAGGGGGTGAAAAGGGGTTGAAGCGTTTGTATGAGGAATATATTGTTCGTGGTCGGATTTGCTTGATACTTGGTCTGAATGCTCTTTGATATAATTAATCAAACACCTCTTTCGGCATTTTGAAAAATTCAACCCCTAAGGGGGTGAAAAGGGGGTTTGAAATCTAAGATGGCGGCATGACATAAAATTAAAGCCCTATAGGGGTGAATGGGGGGTTAAAAGGTTTTATGGAGAAACAATATCAATTTCCGAGGGCATTAAACAGTTTTCTATGCGAGCGAAGCCGCGGGCAAAAGCTAGTCTTTTATAAAATTTCAGTTCAAACGGTAATTTAGAAATGGAAATTTTTTCCAGTTCTTCCATTACTACATTGGCAATGACAGGGGAAATGGGAGAGTCCATTGCAGTACCAAATACCTGTTTGTAATATGTATTGTTGAAACTAAAGACATTTGCTTGTAGTACAAATTTAACTGCTTTGAGAAATTCATCTCTTTGTATTATGGTGTGTTCTTTTAACTCTTCCCAACCAGGCTTGCCATATTCCGCGCGTGCCAGGCCCCTTACCGCTGCGCCCCTCGCCACGGTACTAAGCAGAGCCCGCCCCACTCTTCCCACTACACTGACGCGTACCGCGTGGAGCAAGCTAAGTTAGCGGTACGCGTCAGGGTTAGTGGGAAGAGTGGGGCGGGTTCAGCGTAATAGCGTGGCGAGGAGCGCAGCGGTAAGGGGCCTGGCACGCGCGGAATATGGCAAGCCTGTTCCCAACGTAAGTGTAACACCTGCATTGCTAAATTAAATATTTAACATTTACGATCGATAATCGGGATTATTCCACCATTTAAATGAATTTTGGTTAGGCTGGGTTAGGTTTCTTGGGGAGGGGGTGCAGGACGTGAGGTGGTCAATTAAAAATTCATAATTGCTCATAATTTAGAAAGGAGTTGTTCACAATGGTGATTTGGGAACAGATCTCACGGTTATTGAAATCGATGAGATGTCCGTTTTTCTGCATAATTACCACATAGCATTTCAGATTTCATTTCGGGTTACTCGCTGCTCTGTATAAGTATGTGTTCGCAGTGGATGCAATGAAATTTTCCATTACGGAAGAAAATTTGTTGTTACCGAAGTATTTCCCGACACAGATTTCGACTAATTAATTACGCCACACCGGGGTGGTTGCTAAAAGCGAGCAACATCCACCGAAGGAATGTTAACTTTGATAAGACCGTTCCGAGGATAATAATAGTGAATCCGGATTAATGCGTGAGAATTCCATTCGACGGATCCTTTAACACGGGGACGCGAACGACGATCGTTCTAAGTGAAACAATTTCCTCGAGGATGGAACTACGGTGTGACGCCTACACGCATGGTCATGACGATAGCTCGCGATGATGGGCGGTAGGGTAGAGAGGAGGTGGAAGTCTCTCTGCCCGAACTATTTCAATTCGGCAAACAATTCCCGATATTAGTGGAATTACGGGCGGGAGATGCGCGTGTTTCCCCGAAATACACGACGACCCGCTACATAGCAGTTAGAATTATGCAGATTAAGCTCGTTCACGGCGTGTCCAAGTGCAAGGAACCCAGACAAACGTCAAGCGTCCGTGTTCTTCGGTGCTCGAGGAAGCTCCCCTCCTACGGCAGGACGATCCCCATGCCGGCAGTTGTAACACGGCCGTCGAAGTTTCACGATCTCGGGCCAGGGTATCCTGACACTACCGAGATCTTAGACACCTTGTACGTGATTACGCGAGATGAACTTTCCTAGTTTTCAGATTGCGCTGCGGCACGATTGTTTGAAACACGTTTCGCTCATTAGATAAATGAAGACTCTGCATATAGACACATGGTAAACTAGGATGGGGTTGAAGTCCGGTGGGTAAATCGTCCCCACTTCAAAACCCTTCTTAGGAAACAATCGATTCAATATTGCTTTGCACTATCTAGACCAGGCTTGGGAAACTGATTCATTGCGATCATTGGCCCCCGAGTAGCAATCCACTTTGCCATATTGACTCGCTAGAGCCGCCTAGGAAATACATACATCTTCTAATGCTAATACTACCGGTCGAGTAGTACACTTCGGTATACAAGGTGTAGTCCAGTCAACGAAAAGTTGTAGAGGGAAATGGAAGGAACACAATTTTTAACTTTGGGTCTGTGTTTGGACTAGTTAGGAGATAAACATACTAAAAGTCCCCACTCTCCTAGGAGGTGAGTGGGGTGCAGGGGGCACTACTACTATCACTACTATTATTTTTACTAGAAGAAATAAGTGTAACTTAGGAAAAACGCCGAAAAAAGTGGTTTTTAGTTTTTTCAACATTGTTGCACCATTCACAAAAATCTGAAAAATTGAGCATAATACTTTTGATAATATCTTATTGCTAAATTAATTCTGAAGTGGTACGAGGCCTACTTTTATATGAAATCTGCATTTTTTTTATTTTTTTCGTGTGTTACGAGCCAGGGCCGCGAGCAGCTTGAGTGGCCGGCGCGGCGAGGTGTTTATACGCAAGGAATAAGATTTTAATTTGTTAGTAAGTGCGCGCGGACGAACCCAATGCGTAATTGGGGAGCCGCTAGGAATTGAAGATTGCGAGAACGAACCTGATACGATTGTCAGGGAGCCTCTGGGAATGGAGTTAAACGCAGACGAACCTGATACGATTGTCAGGGAGCTGCTAGGATGCGGACGAACCTGATTCGATTGTCAGGGAGCCGCTAGGTTGGATAAATCTCTGATTGGATGATTTTGGTAGGAATTGTTAGTGGGCCTCGTAAAAAGGATAATCTAATTGATACAATCCGAGCGGTTAGATTGTATCGTGTGGGAACGTTCAATTATTCGATTAGGATATAGGAACGATAACGATGGGTTTAGTGAGTTTACACGAATTTCCCAAAGAACACAAATATATATATATATTCTAATTAAAGACGTGTGTTACAATTGTGTATATGTCGCGAAAGAAATTAATAAAAGAGAATAGAATTGAATAATTACCTAACTAAGTGCACGGTTGTAACGCACTGGCAATGCGGGGGTCTCGAATCAATCGTAAAGGAATGCCTAACAGATTTTATACCGAGCTCGCGGAATCTGTACGGTTGACGTTGTTTCGAAGGGGAACTTTAGCCCGATCTAACTAGGAATTGACTTTTCGAGATACAGCACGACGTGACGCGATGCGTGTCTACCGGTGTACTAGCCCCCGAGTGCAGAAATGCACGGGTTTATATACCCCTAAAATGAGTGGGGTCATCTATGAATTGTCCAAAGTCGCGTAGTGCCAGACTCTCGTTTTTTGTCGTTTTCCATTAGACCGAGCCAGAGTACGGTCTTCGTCAAGAGGGACTCGAGATACGATTCTGTTATCTAGGGACGCTTTTCGTGGGAAAGTCGAAAAAGATCGGTTCTGTAACCGTCACACGTGTTCTTCATTTTTTACAACCATAGTTTGCAACGGAAAAATCTGGAAATGATACCTATATGATCGCTTGGTATCCGAGATATAAGCGGAAAACCGAAAAAGGGGACCTTCTACGTGCCCCCTGTAGCCCGCTCACCTCCTAGGGGTAGGGACTTTTAGTATGTTTACCTCCTAACTAGTCCAAACAAAGTCCCAAAGTTAAAAATTGTGTTCCTTCCATTTCCCTCTACACCCCCGTTATGAGCATTCATTGACTGGACTATAATTAGACTGCGGATCTTTATGCATTTATAGCAAAATTGAAAAAATGAAATTCCAATTTATTGAAAAATTTTTGAAATTAAAAATGTCAACATATGATTTCTCCTCTATTAAAATCATTAAGGGAAGAAATAACATTCAATTTAGTTTCTATTTCTTGCAATCGATGCAGACAATTTTTATTTTACATAAAGATCCGCAGTCTAGTTATAATGTATATAGCAAATAAATATGAGAGATAAATTGAGACTTATACTAACTACATAATATTCGTTTCTCAAATCAATTTGATCGCATACTTACTGTTGAACAGGAATACATATATCTCCTAGTATACGTTTTTTTTTTTTTTATTTAAAAAATCAAGAATATGCACGTATGAAATTTCCGCACATTTTAAACACTTATATTTATTTGAGAGCTGGGTGCATGGATTTGTGTGTACGCACATTTAGATTAACAATACCATACGCGGTATATAGGATTGCGTAATACTGTTTAATAATTCGCAATCAGAGTAAATCTGTTATAAATCATTTAAATGTCACGTTTCCGCAATAGAGTTTGCGGAGCTTCTGTATAAATATTAATTCGCCCGTTAATATTGCGAACGCATTAACAAAGGCGGGATAGTACACTCATCAACGCATTTCTATTATGAATTATTTGGAACGTGAACAGAATCTAAAAACAAGAATTATACATGTGTTCTCCGGTTACATTTCGACATTCAACACAAATTAACCATGCTGCAAAACCTAGAGAATTTAATGAAATGTTTAATAAATTGTACCATAAAATAGACATTAAATCAAACCTCAAACAACCCTTTTTATTCCCATACATATCTTTGAAATGTTCCCAATGCCTCAGTGATCATCCGCGGTCATTCAACATTGCAAACCACGATTTCACATAGACCCGCCATTCAGGACCACCATTTCGCATTGACAAAACCCGTCTGTCCGGTTATGAGCCACAAGGTTCGCTCGTCTGTCATAAAATCGGTCACCGTTCATGAAATATTTCGTTCGGAACCAGCGATAGAATTTTAAATACTGTAAACGCCATGAAAATGTTCAACGACCTATGCATGTGTGCTACCCTCATCCAGCCGCGCCTCATTATAATACAGTGGCCGAAATAACGATAGGTTCACTAGCCGCATCGGCTGGTTTACTGCTTCTACTTCTATTTTCGTTTTCTGAAGTGATAGGAGCGAAGTAAGCTCCTGAAGGGAACTCTCTCGAAGCGTGCCATGCGCGACGGCGCACGCGCAGCGACGTATTCGCGTTAGTTGTATACTAGATGAGCGTATCGAGAGCGTCTCGCACACGTGATACTAACAAGGAGAGCGCAAGGCCTTCGGGGCACCGATTTAGTTGAGATTTCGTATACTTATAGATTATGATCTCCCTTTCACGAATACATATATACTAGGAGTGCGCGGGTTCCCGAAATTTACGGGAACCCGACAGCCGAGTCGAGCCGGAGAAAGTCGAGCGAGCTCGAGCAAGTACTCGAGACATCTGAATGTTCGAGTAGCGTGATCGCATCGAGTAGCTTGATCGCATCGGGTAGCTTGATCCAGCTTGATCGCATTGGGTAGCTTGATCGCGTCGAGTACTTGATCGCGTCGGATGCTTGATCGTCACGGATAGCCGGAGACATTCGGATTAATTATTACATAGATTAGCCAAACTCGGACGCGATCTTTTTATACTCGTGTAACGTCGTACCGACGTGTTGCGTCGGTTTTGTTCGTATGAGCATATTCTCGCTGTACATACATATATATATACATATATATGTATATATATATACATATGTATATATATATATATACATATATATATATATATATATATATATATATATATATATATATGTATATATATATATATATGTTATACGTATACTTCCTTCGTAAAATCCAAACCGAAATCGCGTTTAAATCCGTACACAGCGATATGTATATATATATCTTACGCGTATTTATATATATATACATATCCCCGTGAGAGTGAACATAGGGAATCGGGAAAGAAGCGATAGTCACCGGTACAAGCGGACGCCAGCATGGCAACCGCGAGTACAGGTGTACGTACATCTAAACCGTCGTTTCGTTCGAACTGCGAAAAGTATACATCGACGACAACATATTCGTCCGTGCCTGGTACGATTTAGACAAAAGGACTTCACGGTTCACCGAATCCCTATGGTCCGCGCTCTCATTATAAATAAGACAAAATCGCGCGAATCGCTCTCCTCTCTTCCAGTTTCGGAATTTATACAGTACAGTTCTCTAGCGTCGTCAGTCGAGTTTAAATCGCGTTTTCGGACTTTAATCTAGTTCAGTCCATTTTCTCGCGTTTTCGGACTCTGTCCCAAATCGCTCACGATACTCAGGTCGTATTGCATCTTACCATTTTTACCATTTTCATTATTGTTATATCTAAATTGTTCTAAATTATTCGTCGAGTTTGCTCGTAGACATTTATACCAAATTTACAGATATTTCTCTGTGCCATTTTGTTTATACGAGCTTGCTCGCATTATCTTTCACATTATAATTGCCTTTCTGCGCTATTTTTGTTCACACGAGCTCGCTCGCATTACTTTTCGTATTATAATTGCTTTCTCTGTGCTATTTTGTTTATACAAGCTTGCTCGCATTATCTTTCACATTATAATTGCTATTCTGTGCCATATATTTCGTTCGAGCTTGCTCGCACGCCGTCATTATACTTTGTTTCACGAGTTCTGCTCGCAAATCATCACCTTGTACCCATTTTGGTTCATTATACATCGCTTGTTTAAACCTATTACATACTTCGCAGCTTTTATTCAGCAACATCCTGCTCCTCGATATCTTCCACTTCTAAAGTGTCGTTCCCAGTGACCGGTTAAAGTGATCGCGAGTGTGTGCGTGTGTGCGTGTGCGTCTCCGGGTTGTTCAATCCCGATCGGTCCGTCGATCGATTCCTCACATCCCTCACATTCCTCACATTCGTTCCTATAACCCCTAAAATTGGTGTATCAATCGTGTACGTCTGAGCCCAGAGGGTGCTCGGTACCGAGAGAACACTAATTTCCCTTCGGTCAAGAATCCTGTCACGAATCGAACAACCCACGCGTTCGGACGAGTAACACACACGCCCACATAGTGACACTCTGATCGCAGGGAGCTGTCACCGTCATCGCGCAGTTCGTCGCTCCGTCGCGACATCCCCGCCGGACGACGTCCGTCCCGCTTACATTCATTTCCCTCTTCGCCTTTTCAACAACGACGAACACCGGTATCGGGTCCCTGATCAGACGTGGACGTCACGCGCCACGTGGATCTAAGATCGTCTTAAATAAATTGGTCGGTTACGTCCCCGCCCCGTCTGGGCTCGTTTCGTCGGATCATATCCGACCCGGGACGTAACACTCGTGATTAAACATACGATTCGTAATTCGCACTAATGCGGTCCTGAATTATGTACTCTGTTTTATAAGACGAAATATACAATATATGTATACATATATATATACATATATATATATATATATATATATATATATATATATATATATATATACACATATACATATATACAGGGTGTCTCAAAATTAGGTCCGGAGCCGAAAATGGGAGGTTCCTGAGATCATTTCAAGCGACATTTTCCTTTGAAAAAATGTCGTCCGCGGCTTCGTTAACGAGTTATTAACGAAAAACACGGACCAATCAGAGCGCGAGCTAGGCGCGTGCAGCCCGGCGCGCCGGCAGCCGAGTGTCGGTGGCACGCCGCGATGTCGTAACGAACAAAAGTTTCTCGATGATGTGAATCCTCACCAATTTCGATAAGCTTTGGATATGTTGTCAATACCATGATTCTGAACAACATTTCCCTTTACAGTTTCTGTCGATCGGCTTTAGTTTACGACATTATTGTAAAAATTTGTAATTGTAAATCGATCGATGTACTATTTCATATCCGATTTCGATAATCTTTGGATATGTTGTCAATACCATAATTCTGAACAACATTTCCCTTTACAGTTTCTGTCGATCGGCTTTAGTTTACGATATTATTGTAAAAATTTGTAATTGTAAATCGATCGATGTATTATTTCCTATCCGATTTCGATAATTTTTGGATATGTTGTCAATACCATGATTCTGAACAACATTTCCCTTTACAGTTTCTGCCGATCGGCTTTAGTTTACGATATTATTGTAAAAATTTGTAATTGTAAATCAATCGATGTACTATTTCCTGTCCGATTTCGATAAGCTTTGGATATGTTGTCAAGACCATGATTCTGAACAACATTTCCCTTGACGGTTTTTGTCGATCGGCTTTAGTTTACGATATTATTGTAAAAATTTGTAATTGTAAATCGATCGATGTACATAGTACATATTTCCTCGCCGATGTCGATGAGCTTCATTTCAAAGGAAAAAGATATTTAAAACATCGAATTTATAACATATTTCAAAGTCATCGAAATCGGTGAGGACCCACATCATCGGCAACTTTACCCGAACGATAGAAGAAGCACAAACTTATTGAATCAAAAACTCACTTATTCAGCCGTAAATCCATTTGACTACCACATACAACCACCACACTTTTACATAATTGTTGAACTCGTAGCACACTTTTATAACTCGTATCGATATCGAACGAAATTACTTACTCCGACGCGGAAAGAGTTCGATGCTCTTCGCGATGCCGCGCGAAACTGTGCTCTCCCAGCGTACAATGTATTCGATGAAGGCGTCGTTTAAAACAAATGAAATCGTTCCCAAGGAGATATTGATTTTTCGAGAATCATATGATTCTCGAAAACACCGATTCGAAGATTATGTAAAAGTGTGGTGGTTGTATGTGGTAGTCAAATGGATTTACGGCTGAATAAGTGAGTTTTTAATTCAATAAGTTTGTGCTTCTTCTATCGTTCGCGTAAAGTTGCCGATGATGTGGGTCCTCACCGATTTTGATGACTTTGAAATATGTTATAAATTCGATGTTTTAAATATCTTTTTCCTTTGAAATGAAGCTCATCGACATCGGCGAGGAAATATGTAGTATGTACATCGATCGATTTACAATTACAAATTTTTACAATAATATCGTAAACTAAAGCCGATCGACAGAAACTGTGAAGGGAAATGTTGTTCAGAATCATGGTATTGACAACATATCCAAAGCTTATCGAAATCGGATAGGAAATAGTACATCGATCGATTTACAATTACAAATTTTTACAATAATATCGTAAACTAAAGCCGATCGACAGAAACTGTAAAGGGAAATGTTGTTCAGAATCATGGTCTTGACAACATATCCAAAGCTTATCGAAATCGGACAGGAAATAGTACATCGATTGATTTACAATTACAAATTTTTACAATAATATCGTAAACTAAAGCCGATCGGCAGAAACTGTAAAGGGAAATGTTGTTCAGAATCATGGTATTGACAACATATCCAAAGCTTATCGAAATCGGATAGGAAATAGTACATCGATCGATTTACAATTACAAATTTTTACAATAATATCGTAAACTAAAGCCAATCGACAGAAACTGTAAAGGGAAATGTTGTTCAGAATCATGGTATTGACAACATATCCAAAGATTATCGAAATCGGATAGGAAATAGTACATCGATCGATTTACAATTACAAATTTTTACAATAATGTCGTAAACTAAAGCCGATCGACAGAAACTGTGAAGGGAAATGTTGTTCAGAATCATGGTATTGACAACATATCCAAAGCTTATCGAAATTGGTGAGGATTCACATCATCGAGAAACTTTTGTTCGTTACGACATCGCGGCGTGCCACCGACACTCGGCTGCCGGCGCGCCGGGCTGCACGCGTCTTAGCTCGCGCTCTGATTGGTCCGTGTTTTTCGTTAATAACTCGTTAACGAAGCCGCGGACGACATTTTTTCAAAGGAAAATGTCGCTTGAAATGATCTCAGGAACCTCCCATTTTCGGCTCCGGACCTAATTTTGAGACACCCTGTATATATATATATATTTCGGTTGTGGATTTCGGTTTCGGCTATGATTCTGATGATTTCGATGATTTTTTATAATGTTATACAAATCAACATTTTGAACAAATAATTACAAAAATTTGTATTATTATGTATTATTAAACTATTATCTGTTATTATTCTTTATTTGAACAATTTCTTAAATAAGTAATCTTTTATAATATTTACAATTTTATTTATATACTCATTATTTAAATACGTATTTATTATTTAAACAATTATTTAAATAAATTTTTATGCTGCAAAATATAATGTATACAAATCCGTTTCTATACTTATTATTCATATAGCTATTTATTATTATTTATTTAAACAATTTTTAAATAAAGAAATTTTTATTATAATGTATAGAAACTTGTTTATTTTACATTATTTGAATTATTGTTTCAATAAGAATTTATTGTCAAAACGATTATTTAAATAAATAAATATCTGTAATATATAAATATATTTATATAGGGGGAGTTCCCCTAGCCCCGGACGGCACCTAGTATCGGACATTAGCTGTATCTCAATAATCTGAAATGCAACAAAGTCGTTTTAACCGTCAAAACAAAGGAAAGGCTAAAACAAACGACGTGCGGAAATTGCACGTTTCTGTCGCATGAACAAAGCCATTAAAATCATTCGACTGTTAGCGTTCTTGTAAAAATATTATAAAAGATTACTTATTTAAAAATATTATAAAAGATTACTTATTTAAAAAATTGTTCAAATAAAGAATAATAATAGATAATAGTTTAATATTTATGGACATGATATTTGGTCCCCTCAGGGTTTCAAATTCATTTACCAATCCTCTTCCTCTTTCCACTCTCACCATCGCCTTTTCAGCGGGACCTACTGTTTATGGTTTAATAGTTTAATAATACATAATAATACAAATTTTTGTAATTATTTGTTCAAAATGTTGATTTGTATAACATTATAAAAAATCATCGAAATCATCATAATCATAGCCGAAACCGAAATCCACAACCGAAATATATATATATATATATTGTATATTTCGTCTTATAAAACCGAGTACATAATTCAGGACCGCATTAGTGCGAATTGCGAATCGTATGTTTAATCACGAGTATAAAAAGATCGCGTCCGAGTTTGGCTAATCTATGTAATAATGTAATCCGAATGTCTCCGGCTATCCGTGACGATCAAGCATCCGACGCGATCAAGTACTCGACGCGATCAAGCTACCCAATGCGATCAAGCTACCCGATGCGATCAAGCTACTCGATGCGATCAAGCTACTCGAACATTCAGATGTCTCGAGTACTCGCTCGAGCTCGCTCGACTTTCTCCGGCTCGACTCGGCTGTCGGGTTCCCGTAAATTTCGGGAACCCGCGCACTCCTAGTATATATTCGTGAAAGGGAGATCATAATCTATAAGTATACGAAGTCTCAACTAAATCGGTGACCCGAAGGCCTTGCGCTCTCCTTGTAAGTAGAAGCGGTTATAATATGTTATCAAGAGTTTTAATATATCAAGTCGTCTATAAGTGTACATAGTGTGAATAAATATTAGGTTAAGCAATGACCTTTCTCACTTATTAAGAATCCACGCCCAACATGAAGTGCATGTGGCATTTGTTTTTATTTCGCAAGAATGTGTTCTGCACATTGTATAAGCAGTCAGTCGACTATCAACAGTATTAGTGTAATGATGTGCCTGTTTCAAAAATACTTTGAAAATGATCGAGTACAAGATGCGAAATAATCTTAGGTGTTCACGGAGAAATATTTAAAAATTATTAGGTCAATCGGAAAGTTCCGTCCGTTTTTTTACAAAAAGTAGAGCTTTATTTAAGAAACAGAATGAAAAAGTACATTAATCAAAATATTGTCCATCGTTAGCGATGACTTCTTCCCATCTTCCCGCATCTTTGGAGGTTATCCAGTCAGAGATCCATTGTTCGACATCTTCGTAAGAATTAAATCATTCCTCAGCAAGTGCGTGTGCCATCGACCAAAACAAGTGATAGTCAGAAGGGGCACAGTCTGGCTAATAAGCCGCATGGGGTAGCACTTCCCAGCGAAGTGCTTCTAACGTTTCTTTGACAACTTTTTTGACGTTTCACAAGCAGAATTTCGCAGATGGTTTTTCGCTTTTCAATGTCTCTTGGCTTGAGTTCATATGGAACCTACTTTCGTTCCTCGTAGACCTTCCCCAAGGTTTATAAACGATCGGAAATGACAGATTGAGCAGAATTTAACGCTTCTGCAATTTGTTTTTGCGTTTGACATGGATCTTTATCCACCAATGCCTGCAATTCTTCGTCTTCCGAATACTCGTGGCTGTCCAGAACGCTCTTTGTCCTCTACATTAAAATCACCATTTTTAAAGCGTCGAAACCATTCTCTACATGTTCTATCGGAAACAGCATTATCGCCATAAACGTCTACAATCATTCGATGAGCTTCAGCTGCAGTTTTCTTCCGATTGAAGCAGAAGATTAACACTTCGCGCAAATGACGCTTAATCGGCTCAAATTCCGACATTTTCAATGTAGAAAAAAAACGATGTTATTGATGCAAGCGTATATTGTTATGTATTGAATTTTATTGAAAGATGTCCGAACTAAAAAGTTAACATTACTTTAGACGTTATAGTTAACGACAGTTCGAGTTACAGCTACTCGACGCTAAATGGACGGAACTTTCCGATTGACCTAATACTATTGATAATGCAATTTTTTTAACGTTTTTGTATGGTAAGTACACACATTTATGAAGTTTAAGAATTATAAAAAATATTTTATGGTCGTTTAATATTATTAAAGCACAATGACACGGGGAAATTGTTAAATGATAATGAAAACGGCCAAATTATTGCTTTCAACAATATGAGTCTCTCTAACGGAGAAATTGCAAGAAGATTCAAAAGGTCATTAAATGTCATAAACAATTTTTTTAAATTAAATGAAAAAGAAAGCAGTAAAACATGTACAGATCATCCAAAAAAATTAACACGTAGGGACAAAGGTCAAATTTTTCAAGAAGCACGACAAAATATGCTTCATGCCTCTAAAAAAAAATGAAATTAACTTGCCAGTTGGTGTTCGACGTGTACAGCAAGTTGTGAGATCGAGTAGGACAGTTAAATGTTCTAAAAAAGCGAAAAAACCTCCGCTAACTAAATTCTACAAGGAGGAGAGATTAAAGTTTGCAGAATATCATATGTCATGGACCGAAAAGTAGATGACGGTGATTTTTTCTGATGAAAAAAGATTTTAATTTGGACGGCCCAGATGGGTATCAATATTACTGACACGATCTGCGTGATGAAAAAGTGTAAAAATGACAAGAGTACATGGAGGAGGATGTGTAATGGTTTGGGGTGCATTCGGCTGGAACGGTAAGACTCCGATAATGTGGTTGCCTCCAAAAAACCAATGCCGAAAAATATCAGGAACTATTGGAATACGTACTGGATGAATATAGCGATTTGGTGGACCTAATTTAATATTCTGTAACCATATCAATGTTACTTCCTAAATTATTACCGATTGAATTTAATAGAACTTATTTTCATCAACAATTAATGATAATAATTGACTAAGATACGATATAATTAGTTCGTGCCTCCAGGCACTGGAAGCGGAGAGGTTTGGACTATCTAATAAATAAGTTGAAAACCAGTTAGGAGGTAAAAGTAGGGTATATTGTACCAGTCTTTGTATACAGGTTTTTCTATACAGAGATCATCCGTCAGGATTATTGACTCTCGGCGTCAACACGTCGATATGTTTCACGTTCGTGTTCCGACAATTAATATACTCTGTGTTGTAAATCAATGCCGTGAGGTAACCCTACTTCTCCAAAATACAAAAGTTCTCAGAAGAACCGCTCTATATAATTTATAATGAAAATTTATAAACCGTGACGAATACGGTTTCGCACGCGAGTATCAAAGATCTTGCACACAGGCAAGATAGTAAATATTTTATCGAAAACTCCTACTACAAATACGGTCGCCAAACGCGATACTTCAAATGTGGAAACACGCTACCCAGTATACCCAATAGACGCTATACATATATACGTCTGGATTCGTTTCAACAATCATAAGTGATCTGGATTTAGATATTAGTACCCGGACACGTAGTGATCGTCGAAACATACAGATACTCTGCCGATTGCTCGGAGAAGTATGCTGTGTGCCAACACGTACTAAAGCGTCTCTTTACTATGCAACACCAAAAGAATGAATTCTTCTGCGCTATTAAGCGAGCCTGATTCCACTCCGGTTCTAGAATAGTAAATCAACACGGTACATAATCACTTCTGTCATTTGAGCGTGTAAACCCCGACAGATGACGACCGTCGTAACTTACATGTACTCTGCCGATTTCTCGGAGAAGTACATATATGCCGACACGTACAAAACTCCTTTTGCTAGGCCTCACCTTAAGAGTGAATTCATCTGCGCTATTAAGCGAGCCAGATTCCACTCCGGTTCTAGAATCGCAAATAAGAGTCGTACTAAATCTTTCTGTCGCTCAATTACGATTTTAAAGATAATCACACGACTCTATCTATCGAAATTTCCTATTAGATTGCCGTCTTCTCGTACGTTACCTTTACAACTGACTCTACGCCGACACGACCGTTACACACGATAATAGTTATTAATCTCGGCTGTGCCGCAGTACGGTTTGTACTTGTGACTCCTCGGTTTGAGGCGCGTACAAGACGAAGGCAATCTAGGCGGTTTGACTAGAAATGCGAAGTCGGTTTGACTTCTCGAACGAGTACCGGTTTTCGCCGGATCTATTAGAGTCGCGTGTTACTAAACCCGCTTCCAGACGTAGAGTGACGAATTTGCTTCGCGCATCGACCTCCTTCGATCTGTATCGAGTGGGGATCGGTACGCGCGCATCCTAATTAGCGGGGATGATCTGTGATCCTTTAATTCGACAAAGATAACAGATCCTGTCGCGACTCGCCGTGGTAGGGATTCGCGTAGATCTCTGTCTCTCTCACCCGATATGTAATCGGTACGGTTACAATTCCAACACGATAATGCAGCGATACATCGTGCAAAAACAATTAAAAACTACTTTGAAAGAGTAAAAATTGAAGTTTTACCCTGGCCATCAAGAAATCCGGACCTGAATCCGATTGAAAATCTTCGGGGAATATTAGCACGAAAGGTATACGACAATGGGAAACAGTATAGCACTGTTTCAGAATTAAATAATGGGATTACAGAGGAGTGGTCTGAAATTAAATTAGAAACATTACAAAAATTAATTTAATTAATTCCACGCAGAATATTTGAAGTTATAAAACACAAAGGAGGTTCAACTAAGTAGTGAATTATTTTTATCTTTTCTTTTTTTAAATTTTTTACGTGAAAATACACAATGAACCTATGTTTATTTCGCAACTAAAATTCAAGTGTTGTAGTAGAAAATTTGTAATTGACAATAATTAACATTGTGTTATTCAATTGAGCTGTGTATCTTGTTAATTTTATTAGAATGAATAAATAATAAGTAAAATAAAAAATACTGCATTAAACACAACATTATGTCAACAAATTGAAGTGAACCTATCATTATTTTGGCCACTGTACGTTCGAAAATTGGTTATGAGAGCAGATCATCATCGTTGTCGCACGATCGCGATCGGTCCGGCGCGACTCGCCGCCGTTACTCTATTTCCCATGCGGGAAGGAAGATCGACGCTTGTGTGTGTGTGTGGGCGTAAGTATACCATCTAAGATGGATTAGGATTCGAGTCGTAGTGACTGTTCGTTCTGTCCTCTTCTCAAAAACGATCTCGTGCCGATCTCAAAGCCGTAATGATTAATGGAGTTAGGGAGGCGCGCGCAGTTCCGTAATACTGTGGCAACTATCGAGTCGGAATTACAGTTGAGAAACTTCGGGGTGAGTTAGGGGACTGACATCGTCTCGGTCGGGGGATTCACCGTCGCCCCATTCGCCCCTTACCTTCCCGTCCCCCGGCAACCTGTCCCCCTTGGTACAACGCCTTGGCTCCACAGCTATCCGACCACGTTCCAAACTCGATATGATTTTGATTCGACGTACACCGGAAACGCATTTAATGCATGCGCTTACGTGCGAACTATGTGTATCGACTAAGAATGAACGTTCAGAATCATGCTTACCTAGAAGGAAGAGGAAACGTATTTTCCGTGAGAAAGCTTAGAATCAGAGAAAGGTGCGCAACTATGGAAGTCGCGTGTCCTTCTGAAAACTGGTTACAGTAGAACCTCGTTCGTTGCACGGAACGAGACCGAAAATGTCTGCAAAAATCGAAGCTGTGAAAGAGATAACCGATCACAGTGATTCGTAGCACACTTGTTCCAAATCGGTTTTCCATAGAGTCATTACTTAAGTACTGAGTGCCCAATCAAACAACAGACATATGTACCTCCAATGAAAAATTCATTTTTGAGAGTTTTTGCCAGGTTTTGGCGATTCTGGATCAATACGCTGTCGACCTTCTTTTGTTTCTACGTAGACCACAATCCCCACCACGAGCTCCTGATATGCAATAAACAAGGATTCAATGCAACAAACGAGGGTACTACTATCGGGATTCAACTATACACCTTAGGGTGGACCTTAGCAATACTTGATGAAAATTATAATATTTTGCAAAATTTTTTCCCGCACAACCCGCAGAATTGTGACAACTGTTGAGAAAATGATCTGGAAAAAATTTGGGGCCGATTGGATCATGGGAAACTGGCGCGCAACGAATTTGAAAATTTTTTTTTAATCTTGACATATAAATATACGTTGGAATATATCGTTGAATTTGCCTTTTTTTCTCTGTAAGAATCCATATATAGCATAATCAGTTGTTAATAGAAAAAACATCCGTGACCTTGGAAACTTGAAAAAATTTTTTTCTCTGGTTCACCTCCTTACATACTACAAGTTTTGTTTGAAGAGTTTTTTCGTATATACATAACTAACAGAGATATTAAGGGGCGTAATTTGCATTATTCGGAATCATACAACTGCACATGTAGAAATTTTCATAGCTACATGCTACCGAATAATACAAATTACGCCTCGTAAACGCAAACAGGGTTTTTCAGGCAGATAGCGCCCTAGATCGATCTTTTGTCAAGCGTTTTTGACTAACGAAAAACTCCGTATTTGTATTATCGAGAAATGGGAAGGCGAATCCCACACCCTTGCAATGCTGGAAACCAGTCTACTCCCTTATATATATAAATAAATTCAATAATACGCTCCAATCTACAAAAGAAAAGCAGTTCTAATATCGGAAAAAGAAGTTATTATGAATATTATGTAAATTACAAGAATAACCGAAAACAAAATATCCGAAAGCAAAATATAATCGCCATTACAACATTAAAAATAAGTTGCCGCGGGAGGCGCTCACCACTAGCACGATCTCAACATAAATTGGCCAACTCATGCCGGGTGAAGATATTTTGCTTTCTGGTTCGGGAAAAAACGTCGACGTAGCAAACTTCAAAGGGTCATTTCTCAAGATAAAAGCCTACTCTATCGTGTGGTATAGTTCGATTTTCCTCTGAACCCTTATTTTTTTAGATAAATTCAAAAATATCCTGAAAAGACATGAAAAACATGTTTAAACAATCATAATGTATTAGTATTAGATATCACTGTATTCGAGAATGTCTACAAAATCTTTTGCTGTAAAGAACAATTCAATATCTTTTATAATACCATCACAATATTTGTTTAAAGTTGAAAAATATATTTTTTTTCGAAGTTTTGTTTCTCAAGAACTGTTCGTCTAGGACAGGCATGCACAGCTCTTTGCTCTCAGAGCAGCTCCCGCGTGCTCCCAAGTTGCTCCCGTGTGCTCTCATAGCAGTGACCTAGCTCGGACGTATGGAAGGGGAACCCACTAAGCGTGACTTGTAAACAGAGCACGAGAGAAGACGAGTGGGAGGGGCATGGGAAAGTGGAGAGCGCGCCGGAGTGGTCAGACTACAATAACGTAGACGCCGCCCCACTCTCACACGCTTTCATGGGCCCAAAGCTCTATTTGACTATTTTGAGAGCGATAGAGCGATACAAAACGGGCGAGACAGAGCGAGCGATCAATCAATTGCCATGGTCGGCGTAGTCGGCGTAAAAGTATTGCTGAGAGCTGACAAGAAGATCCCGGGGGGGGGGGGCACAGAGGCAAGAGGGGTCTCCAGCTAGCGCCGCCTACCCCCACCTCTGACGGTCCGTACTCGCTGCCTACCCCCACCTCTGACGGTCCCGTATTCGCCGCGTGACCACGCCCTTTCAGCTGCTACGTCACACGACGCATAGTAGCAGGATTCCCGTATTTACGGAGGGCTACGATGTTTCACGACTTACAGCCAATATTCAATGCCGTGAAAACGAGGATCCTATTGCAGTCATGAAAAGTGACAATTTACACAAGGAGAATGCAAAGCCTTCGCGTCACAGATTTAGTTGAGACTTTATAGAGTTACAGATCTCGTTCCCCTGATTACGAATATACCCCATTATAGAGGCAACTATTCAGTAATTTTCAAGATATTTGCAAATTAAAGTTTTGTGGACGCAACATGTCAGTTTACATAGTTCACTCTTTTACTAATTGTAAGTAATGGTGTGGCGTAGCGGCAGCGAGCTGAACTGCTATGCCGTGGGCTCGAGTTCGAGTCCCGTCGTAGTAACTTTTTTTATACTTTTTTTTTTTAGCTTTTTACATTAGAGGCAGAGAGCGAGAGAGCGGGAGAGAGAGAGAATTATGAATTCTGGAATAAACTTACGAAAACTCTCTCCCGCTCTCTCTCTCCCGCTCTCTCTCTCTCTCCTGCTCTCTCTCTCCCGCTCTCTCTCTCTCCCACTCCCGCTCTCTCTCTCTCTCTCCCACTCCCGCTCTCTCTCTCCCGCTCTCTTTCTCCTCTCCCGCTCTCATCCCGCTCTCTCTCTCAAAAACTATTTTATATAATAGAAAAATGTATAAATATAATAGAAAGATATTATTTTATGGCGTTAATTACAGATAGGATTATAATATATATATACGATTATTAATATGTGCTGTAGAATGTTAATGTCAATACTGATTTGAACATTTTATAATAAGAATAGGAAAATAAGAAAGTTTTACGTCATGACAATTTTTCAGCAGTATTCTGAATTTTGTGCCTACGCCGTTGAGTACCTTCACTGACATGAGTACCTTAGGGTACGTCTGATTCCCTCTCTTCGTCACGCGACTCGAGTAGTGGGGGTGACTGCGTCGGCCAATAGAACGCTCTAGTCGAAACTGCGTGTGAGCCTAGGCGCCCCCCCTCCAAGCCAACCAATCGGGCGCGCATTCTTGTCTACATCACCGCATTCCTGCCAGGGATCTTCTTGTCAGCTCTCAGCAATACATACATACTATGCTTGTAGCAATACCTGTTCCTACTCCTATAAACAGCGGGAGCCACGCGTTAGTCGAAAAGTGTGTGAGTGTCATCCGCGAGACTAGGGAGCGTAGACTCGTATTCACAGGAGAGTCCACGGTAGACGGGAACCAGATTTTCCCGAAACTTGCAATATTTGGAGATGACATATCCAAATGTATTTTAGCAAAGCAGTAGCGCGCACTTCTCAATATTTTCCGAGAAAATTGCATTGAAAATTCGCGTTAAAAGGTTAACAAGAAAATGAGTAGCCGAGGGCGTAGCGAGAAATACTAGTAATCGGTAGGTTGCTGGTTCGGGTCCCGTTTCCGATATTTTTTTTTTCTTGAAATTGAAAACCTACCACAATTTTAAGTTTTAAAATCTATTATTTATAAGTTATTTTTATTTTTTAACCAGAATGTTTTTTATTTGTAGACGTTGGGAAATAAATCGAACATAAAAATAATACAGAATGTTATACATACACCGTTTTGTATACATCGGACTCGCTCTGTCGCTCTCAAAATAGGCGAATAGCGCTTTGGGCCCACGAAAGCGTGTGAGAGTGGGGGCGGCGTCTACGTTATTTTAGTCTGACCACTCCGGCGCGCTCTCCACTTCCCCACGCCCCTCCCACTCGTCTTCTCTCGTGCTCCGTTTACAAGTCACGCTTACAATTGGTGGGTTCCCCTTCCATACGTCCGAGCAAGGTCACTGCTCCGACCCTGCTCATGAGCAGGGTCGAGTGTTCTTGCTCCCAAATCGTCCACCTGTGCATGCCTGGTCTAGGAGAAAAGTTAAGGGCAGATTCGGAATCAGGGCAAGAAACTCTATAAGTACCACCGTCACAATGTAATTGTAAAACAAATTTGGTGTTAGACAGTGTTATTAAACGATACTTTAACTTACTTTTAGCACACCAAATTTTGCATATTTAGTATAGAAAGACCAATATCTTGATAAATCTTCAGATCACTGTGATTATCGTGATAAATTTTGTTTCCAACATTACCATTAAATATGTAATCAACTTGTTTATTTTTATAAGTGAATAAATATTACTATTATCGTGATTTCATTATTGAGAATATGAGTATTAATTTACTTTTGTTATCCACTGTAAACCCAGCTTTATCAGAAGAACGCATGTGGAATTGACATAAAAAGTGTAATAAAAATAACAACTGCAATGAAAATCACAAGAAAAATAATAAAAATTAAAATTACAATTACAATTAAAATCACCATAAAAATTGAAATTGAAATTCAAATTCAAATTGAAATTGAAGCAACAACACTAACTCGAACAAATAATACCAATGCTAATATTGCTAGATTATGGGTATGTAAAAATCACACTGTTTATGGTCTTAAAGACGTCTTTCTAGGACGTAAGACTTTCAGACCTAAAAGAGACGTAAAATGGATGTCTTTAAGACGTTGTTTGCTATCTGGGCTTCATACGATAAAAAATTTAAACAATGTCTAGACAGGAATCTCTTCAAGTTTCGCGGTGCACCTTTAAATGCTTCTAATGGAAAACTAGAGCGAGTTTAAATGGACATCATCAACAGGTACTGCGGCGTCCCAGCCGAGACGACGCGACGCAACGCGTCGCCGGCAGGTTCTCAAGATGACGTAAAATTTAATTACTCCGTTCCCGCGTCTGGACTCGGGAACGGGGAACAATGGCCGGTATAAAGGAAACGACACAATTCAATGGTCGGCTGTTACCTCAAGCGTTTAACAGCTATGCGGAAAATTGACGGAAAAATTTTGTTACGCGCGTAAACCTTATCGATGCCGAAGTATTGGCGAGCGTTTACCGGTGTCGCATTCGTTCGATATTACTGCGTGGGGAATTGCTCCAAAGGAATTCAAAGCGACAAGTTGACCGTGGGAGGTGTCGGTGCAGAATTGTGATTTCACATTACGGTGCTGATTTAAAGGTAGGATCTCCCAAGCACGTCACAACGCGACGCTGTGTTTTGCGATCCTCGTACTTCTCATACTACATTCGTCAAACTTCATCAGAAGTAATCGCATGCGCATGCGCCTGCGTCGCGACGCGTGTTCGCAGGTAACTAAGAGAGGAATTTAAGAACTTAGGGTGGAATTCCACCTTAAGGTAGGATTCCCGTGTAAGCCAAGAAAGTCTAATATTTTAACATTTTTTCTAGAAAACTATTATAATATAGTATAACGATGCACCCAAATCTAGAAAAAATATTGTATTCATCTTTTTGTCACTACAGTAAAGTCGCGATTCTTGTCAAACAGCCTGTGTTCCGCACGGACAGTGATCGCATACGGACATTATTTCTTTTATGACTGCGTCTACCGCGCCGACCGCGCGTAGAGTCAAAGAAAGCCGAACGTAAAGAAGGACAGCATGACAGTGGAGTGGGTGGCACCTGATTGTATACATATATACAATGTTTGAAGTAAAACACACACACTTTAGTACTACATAACTTATAATTCAGATTTTCAACAATTGTAATGCCGATCATGCTGCTACAAGAGACATGTGTAGAATGGTGAAGAAGAACAGCACGGACAGATGCACGGGAACCGCACGATACCCAAAACTTATTATAGGTATCGCTGTTTGGTCGCGTGCTTATTGCCGCGAGATTATGAACGGCTCAACAAAATACATAAACCACAAACGCAACAGTACGACACGTACAGACTCGAACATTACACATTCATCGAGCTCGATCATACTTGCCCAGTCCTAGACTACACTCCGCGACAAAACGATAAGACATGGTGAAGAAGAATAGTGATTTAATTACACTGTCCAACACCAAATTTCTTCCACAATTACTGTTGGTTCTTATATGTAGAGTTTTTTGCGCTGATTCCGGATCTGCCCTTAATTTTTCTCCTAGACGCACAGTTTTTGAGAAACATGACTTTAAAAAAAACAACGTATTTTTCAACTTTAAACAAATATTGTGATGTTATTATGAAAGATATTGAATTGTTCTTTGCAGCAAAAGATTCTGTAGACTTTCCCGAATACAGTGATATCCAATATTAATACATTATGAATGTTGGTAACTGTTTAGAAAGAGGGTCTCAACTCCGATTTTGATAAAATTTAAATATGTTGTCAAGGTCATCATTCTGAACAACTTTTTCCTATACATGTTACCGCCGCTCGATTTTAGTTTTCGAGATATTCGCAAAAGACTATCGCTAATGCTGTATTGAATTTTTCGTATTTCTGCACGCTCTGCCACAATGTAAGCCTGTCGCGGCGCAGCGCACAGTGGTCTAAACGGGCCATTTAGCTGGACAAAATTATTCTAGCATTATTTTAAGACTTAAAGCCGTAGTTAAGTAGGTCATTGGATTCGTCTTGACATCAGCTACAACAATATGAAATAAAAAATACTTAGTAACATTTAAAAAATTAACATGATCATATTTTTTATTTAAAAAAAAATTTTTGTCAAATTTTTTTATTGGAATTTATAGATGACCGAGTATCGATTAACTTTTGTTAGAAATATTTTCTTGCCAGATTATCCGAAATGTTCAAAACATCGTGGTGACAATTGGGCATTTGCACCGAAAAGCTTCCGAACCGAACCTTTTCATTGAATTTAGCTGGCCAAAATTATTTATAATGTTTAATGATCCCGCAACGTTTTCAAATCACATATAGTATCATTTTGTATTTGTTTAAGTATTTTAAAAACATCATTTCATCTCAAGTGTTTACGTCTGGAAAGCGTGCGCGCCCGAAACGCAAGGACCGCTTGGTGCGATAAACAAAATGCTGTAAAAAAAAGGTGCAGACTCGGGCAACTTTTTTTGTTTTGCTGTAAGCCCAAACCTTTCACAATTACAAGCGCGCTTAAAAAAATTCTCGGACGCAACCTGATATACAACATAATTACTCATAAAGTGTTACAATCGTAACAAATCTTATTTACATACTAATCGTGTTGAAATGTAAATAATTACCATAAGATATGCAATAAAAAGATACAAAATTGTTGAAATTATAGTCCATACTTACTTGCAAAACTTTTATACTGGAAAGAAATGTGAACAACTTACTTGAAACATATAATAACTGTCTCATCGAATTTTAGCAGCAAGACACGTACTACGAAAATATTTAAACTAATCACTAGACTGCGGATCTTTATGTAAAATGAAAGTTGGCTGCCGCTATTACAAGGGACAGGAGCCAGACAGGTATTTGATTCTTACTGTGATCATTTTAAGAACTTGAAAATAATACATTGGTGTTTTGAAATTATTTTAATCTCTCTACTGTCTTAAAATGCACCTACTCATGTTTGCTACAAATGCATGAAATCCGCAGTCTAGTGATTGCATTACCTGATTGTTGTGATCTGTGCAGCAGTACAAGGGATATGGCAATTATTATTAGTGCATAACTATGTGTTGACAAATGTGAACAGTGATTGTGAGTATGGAGAAATTTCAAGGCATCTGTGTGAAATAAACATACGAATTATTTATCGATTCGAAAGTGAAAGTGAAATTCTGGATCGTCGCGTCGACTTGACCGCGCATCCCTTAGTTAGGCCTTAGTATACCAACTATCTACCACCGGGTGTGCAGTTCGTCGACCTGGCTGTATGCCCCTTACCTTTCGATATACCTGAAGACATCTGTGCAGTTCGTCACTGAGTGACCCAGTGACACACATTTCGAAGCAGCAAATGGATTTACGGCTGAATAAGTGAGTTTTTAATACAATCAGTTTCTGCTTCTTCTCTTTTTTTACTATTATCTCGTAAACAAAAGCCAACCGCCAAATAGTCTAAAGAGAAATGTTGTTCAGAATAATGGTCTTGACCACGTATCCAAAGCTCATTGAAATCGGATAGAAGCTAGTAGTACATCGATCACATGGATTTACAAGTAAACTTTCTCGCGATAATCTCGTAAACTAAAGCCGATCTCCAAAAAGTCTAAAGAGAAATGTTGTTCAGAATAATGATCTTGACCACATATCCAAAGGTCATTGAAATCGGAGAGCATTCACATAATCGAGAAATTCTTGTTCGTTGCGATGTTACGGCGCAAAGTGGTCTGAGAGCGGCAGAAAACGGCAAAAACCCTAGGAAAGCTCTATTTCGCGGAAAATCTCGACAAAAATGTTTGTAACTTTTTTAGTCACGCAAAATAATAAATACATTAAAAAATAAGTAATAAATTAATAATAAATAATAAATTTTACACTTAAATTCAATATAAAATAAATTTAAAATGAAATATAATTCAATTTAAAAATTAAAGATAATAAAAAATAATTATTTCTTAACTTAATTTAAAAACAATAATAATTTCATGTAATTTATAATAAAAGAAAATGAAATAGAAAGTATACGCTTATGTACAAGATTTAATGGAAATTTACTATGTATACAGATAACGTTTATTTACTGTTCGGGCACGAAAAATAATAAATAAATTAAAAAATAAATAATAAATTAATAATAAATAATACTGTTACGTCCCGGGTCGGATATGATCCGACGAAACGAGCCCAGACGGGGCGGGGACGTAACCGACCAATTTATTTAAGACGATCTTAGATCCACGTGGCGCGTAACGTCCACGTCTGATCAGGGACCCGATACCGGTGTTCGTCGTTGTTGAAAAGGGGCGAAGAGGGAAATGAATGTAAACGGGACGGACGTCGTCCGGCGGGGATGTCGCGACGGAGCGACGAACTGCGCGATGACGGTGACAGCTCCCTGCGATCAGAGTGTCACTATGTGGGCGTGTGTGTTACTCGTCCGAACGCGTGGGTTGTTCGATTCGTGACAGGATTCTCGACCGAAGGGAAATTAGTGTTCTCTCGGTACCGAGCACCCTCTGGGCTCAGACGCACACGATTGAAACACCGATTCGGGGTTATAGGAACGAATGTGAGGAATGTGAGGGATGTGAGGAATCGATCGACGGACCGATCGGGATTGAACAACCCGGAGACGCACACGCACACACGCACACACTCGCGATCACTTTAACCGGTCACTGGGAACGACACTTTAGAAGTGGAAGATATTGAGGAGCAGGATGTTGCTGAATAAAGCTGCGAAGTAATAGGTTTAAACAAACAAAGTATAATGAACCAAAATGGATACAAAGTGATGATTTGTGATGAAGTGATGACTCGTGAACAAAATATAATGACGGCTTGCGAGCAAGCTCGTACAACAGAATTGCACAAAATAATAAATGCAGCTTTGAATTATGATGCGAGCAAGCTCGTGCAACAAAATAGCGCAAAAATAACAATTATAGTTGGAATAATGATGCGAGCGAGCTCATATGAACAAAATAACACAGAAATGGCAATTGTAATATGAATTATAAAGCGAGCGAGCTCGTTTGAACAAAATAGCGCAGAAATAATATCTGTAAGTATGGTATAAGAATCCACGAGCAAACTCGACAGATAATTTAGAAACAATTGAGATATAACTGTAATGAAAATGGTAGAAATGGTAAGATGCAATACGACCTGAGTATCGTGAGCGATTTGGAACAGAGTCCGAAAACGCGAGAAAATGGACTAAACTAGATTAAAGTCCGAAAACGCGATTTAAACTCGACTGACGACGCTAGAGAACTGAACTGTATAAATTCCGAAACTGGAAGAGAGTCTGAACTGTATGAAATTCGGAACTAGAAGAGCGTCTGAACTAGAAGAGCGTCTGAACTAGAAGAGCGTCTGAACTAGAAGAGAGCGATTCGCGCGATTTCGTCTTATTTATAATGAGAGCGCGGACCATAGGGATTCGGTGAACCGTGAAGTCCTTTGTCTAAATCGTTCGAGGTACGGACGAATATGTTGTCGTCAATGTATACTTTTCGCAGTTTGAACGAGACGACGGTTTAGATGTACGTACACCTGTACTCGCGGTTGCCATGCTGGCGTCCGCTTGTACCGGTGACTATCGCGTCTTTTCCGATTCCCTATGTTCACGCTCACGGGGATATGTATATATATATAAATACGCGTAAGATATATATACATATCGCTGTGTACGGATTTAAACGCGATTTCGGTTTGGATTTTACGAAGGAAGTATACGTATACCATATACATATATATATACAGGGTGTCCCAAGACCCCTTCGACTCCGGGAAATGGGAGGTTCCTTAGGTCATTTGAAGCAACATTTTCCTTTGCACCAATGTCAGCCGGGGCTTTGTTTAGGAGTTATTAACGAAAAACACGGACCAATCAGAGCGCGACCTAGACGCGCGATGGCACGTTCAGTCCAGCGCGCCGGGAGACGAGCGCGGTGTAACGCCGCGATGCCGCAACGAACAAGAGTTTCTCGAGATTATGTGAATCTTCTCCGATTTGGATGAGCTTTGGATATGATGTCAAGACCATCATTCTGAACAACATTTCCCTTTACAGTTTTTGTCGGCCGGCTTTAGTTTACGCGATAAATGTAAAAACTTGTAATTGTAAATCGATCGATTGTACTATCTTCTACCCGATTTGGATGAGCTTTGGATATGTTGTCAAGACCATGATTCTGAACAATATTTCCCTTTACAGTTTTTGTCGGCCGGCTTTAGTTTACGCGATAAGTAACTTGTAATTGTAAATCGATCGATGCACTATCTGAACTATCTCCTCTCCGATTTCGATGAGCTTTGGATATGTTGTCAAGACCATGATTCTGAACAACATTTCCTTTAGACTTTTTGTCGGTCGGAAGAACTTTACTTGTCAATTCATATGGGTGGATCTCTTTACCCGACTTACGGCAACTTTACCCGAACGAGGGAAAAAGCAGAAACTGATTGTATTAAAACCTCACTTATTCAGCCGTAAATCCATTTGCTGCTTCGAAATGTGTGTCACTGGGTCACTCGGTGACGAACTGCACAGATGTCTTCAGGTATACGACAGTACCGAAAGCTAAGGGACGTACGGCCAGGTCGACGAACTGCACAGCCGGTGGTAAAAGGCCTACGGGATGCGCGGTCAAGTCGACGATCCAGAATTTCACTTTCACTTTCGAACCGATAAATAATTCGTATGTTTATTTCACACAGATGCCTTGAAATTTTTCCACACTCACAATCACTGTTCACATTTGTCAACACATAGTTATGCACTAATAATAATTGCCATATCCCTTGTCCTGCTGCACAAATCACAACAATCAGGTAATGCAATCACTAGACTGCGGATTTCATGCATTTGTAGCAAACATGAGTAGGTGCATTTTAAGACACTAGAGAGATTAAAGTAATTTCAGAACACCAATGTATTATTTTCAACTTCTTAAAATGATCACAGTAAGAATCAAATATCTGTCTGGCTCCTGTCCCTTGTAATAGCGGCAGCCAACTTTCATTTTACATAAAGATCCGCAGTCTAGTGATTAGATTAAATAATCGTTTAATTAGTTTAAGCAATTATTATTAGTGCATAACTATGTGTTGACAAATGTGAACAGTGATTGTGAGTGTGGAAAAATTTCAAGGCATCTGTGTGAAATAAACATACGAATTATTTATCGATTCGAAAGTGAAACTGAAATTCTGGATCGTCGACTTGACCGCGCATCCCGTAGGCCTTTTACCACCGGCTGTGCAGTTCGTCGACCTGGCCGTACGTCCCTTAGCTTTCGGTACTGTCGTATACCTGAAGACATCTGTGCAGTTCGTCACCGAGTGACCCAGTGACACACATTTCGAAGTAGCAAATGGATTTACAGCTGAATAAGTGAGGTTTTAATACAATCAGTTTCTGCTTTTTCCCTCGTTCGGGTAAAGTTGCCGTAAGTCGGGTAAAGAGATCCACCCATATGAATGGACAAGTAAAGTTTTTCCGACCGACAAAAACTGTAAAGGGTAATGTTGTTCAGAATCATGGTGTTGACAACATATCCAAAGCTCATCGAAATCGGGTAGAAGATAGTACTATCGATCGATTTACAATTACAAGTTACTTATCTCGTAAACTAAAGCCGGCCGACAAAAACTGTAAAGGGAAATGTTGTTCAGAATCATGGTCTTGACAACATATCCAAAGCTCATCCAAATCGGGGAGGATTCACATGATCTCGAGAAACTCTTGTTCGTTACGGCATCGCGGCGTTACACCACGCTCGTCTCCCGGCGCGCCGGGCTGAACGTGCCATCGCGCGTCTAGGTCGCGCTCTGATTGGTCCGTGTTTTTCGTTAATAACTCCTAAACAAAGCCCCGGCTGACGTTGGTGCAAAGGAAAATGTTGCTTCAAATGACCTAAGGAACCTCCCATTTCCCGGAGTCGAAGGGGTCTTGGGACACCCTGTATACAGCGAGAATTTGCTCATATGAACAAAACCGACGCAACACGTCGGTACGACGTTACAATACACATTTTTCACTTAAATTAAATATTTAAAAAATAGATTTAAAATGGAATATAATTCGACATAAATATAACGCACGACGTACGTCAAATTTTCCTGAAAGCGGAGCGTTCTTCGACGCGTTTCTCATCGACATTTCATGAGATACAACCCAAAGCCGCAGGGTACCGCAGTTGAATCTTGCATTTATTGTTTGCTTAGATATCTACAAACGTTATTTTTCCATTGCCACCTTGGCGCAGTTTGGCGCAAGAGAGATATCGTCTTTCAAACTTCATTAACGTTGCTCTTTTCCCCGTTTAATAGCATTATCTGCAAAACTACTCGAAAAAATTAAAAATAAACATTTTTTGCGATTTACTCCGGGTCTTCGTACTTGAAGGAAGTCAGAAAAGAAAACATTATTTACATTACTATTTTTACAGGGTCATACGGTTTCTTCAAACATGCGCTTGAATTTATGCTGAAAACTAGGTATGCTTAGCATGGCCAACTTTAAGACGTTCTACAACAAAGTGAATTTGGATTTTGAACTGATTCATCCTAGAAATGTTTGAATTTACTCTCTTACTAGTCAAACATATAAAAAATTTGGTTTTTTAAGAATCTTGAAAATATGGGGTTTTTGCCGCTCTCAGACCACTGTGCGGCGTACCGCCGACACTCGCTTGCCGGCGCGGCTTGGCGCGGCGGCCCAGGGCGCGCTCTGATTGGTCCGTGTTTTTCGTTAATAACTCCTAAACAAAGCCGCAGTTGACATTGGTGCAAAGGAAAATGTCTCTTAGAATGGTCTCAGGAACCTCCCATTTCCGGGAAGTACACGAATTTTGGGACACCCTGTATAGATACACACAGGAACAAATTCTCAAATTTAGACCTTGCCCTTTGTTCCCCCCAAATTTTTGATATTGTCAAGCTTAATGTTATTGATGATACCTGGGGGTCTGACCATTTTCCTTTAAATCTCAATCTAAGAGTTGAGAAGACACATTTTTTTAAAGAACGCCGCCGACTCTCTTCCAAGAAAACAGATTGGTGCAATATCAATCATTATTGGAAAAATCATATGATAACCTTCTTGGGCCTTTTTATGAGTCACTAGATACTATCAGCAAATATAACTTTTTCACCAAATTAATTTCTAATGCTGTTGTAAAAAGCACTCCCACTCCTAAACTGGTGAGTCCGGTACAACATAGAAATCCCGTACACTGGTGGAACGATGAATGTGCAAAACTTATTCGCCTTAGAAAGGCTGCTTTTAAAAGATGGACTTACACTAGTTGTATAAATGACTATATTGAATATAAAAAACGTAAGGCCATTGCCAGGCAATACATCAAGAAAAGGAAGAAAGATAACTTTAGAGAGTTTACTGAGAGCATTAATTTCCAAGTAGATGCTTCGCATGTCTGGAATACGTGTCGAATCTTAAAAAACAAATGGGCTTGTATCAAAACTAACAAAAATAACTCCTTAGATCATTCTAATAATATTCAAAACGCTATCAAAAAGATTAGTCCACCCTGGGTTCCGGTACTTCCAATCAATTTCCGGTCTTTTCCGGATAATAATACAAACATTCGATTTCCTGATTCTGCATTCAATCTACGTGAATTCAACTTGGCCCTTAACGGTTGTAGTCCGAAGGCAGCTCCAAGGCCTGATAAAATTGAATACAAATTTATTATCATGTTAACCCTTAAGTTTAAGCTTCTCCTTCTTGACCTCTTGAACGAAATTTTTCTGAACAGTTCTTTCCCTCCTTCCTGGAAGGATAGTCTGACTTATTTTATTGATAAAAAATATGGCAATGTTCGTCCCATATCACTTACGTCTTGTCTATGTAAATTATTGGAAAAAAATGGTTAAGCTCAGGTTTCAATGGTGGGTGGAGTCTTCTGAATTCCTCCCACAGACTCAATCTGCATGGTTTTCGATCCGGAAGATCCTGTTCCGACAACCTGGCAGCACTAACTTTGAACATCGAGGAGGCCTTCAGTATGAATAAAGATGTCCTGGCATGCTTCCTTGATGTTAAGGGAGCTTTTGACAATGTCAATAGCGATATTCTCCTTCGAAAGTTGCATGATATGGGCTGTCTCAATAATATTATTGATCTTGTAGGATTTTTGACATATGAACGCAATGTTAAATTTATTATCAACTCAGCAAATACAGTAACGAGGAAGGTATTTAAGGGTTTGCTTCCTGACATAAATATCCTAGAGAAGGGGACTTAGATAATGGACTAGACAGTTGCATCCAAATTTCTCAATTTGCGGACGATATCGCGATTTCCTGTCATGCTTCTACTCCGAATATTGGAAAAAAGTCTTGGAAGATGCAGTCTCTGTCATTAATGGGAATCTTGCTCTCTTAGGACTTTCACTGTCTCCTGAAAAGACTGTCTTAATTCACTTTAACAAAAGGTGAATCTATCCAGGTGTTTGCTCCATCAAAATTGATAATTATAAAATTAAATCTAGTGCTCAGGTTTGTTTCTTAGGCATTCTCTTTGATTATATTATCAACTTAAATTCATCAGTCACATTGAATATATACGCAACAAATGTTCTGATAGACTTAACATTTTAAAATTTATATATGGCATAAGATGGGGAGCAAATCCAGGGACACTTCTTACGCTATATAAAAGTCTTATTCGTTCTATCATTGATTACAGTTCCTATATTTATTTTCCTAAAAATGAGGATCTTAGGTTGAGATTAGAGAGAATTCAATTTGCAGCTCTTCGTGTTGCCATGGGTTACAGATGCAGCACACCGACTAATGTTTTGCTGGGGGAGTCTAAGCTCTGTTTCCTTCGTCATAGATCCATTTTCCTATGTAACAACCTTCTTATAAAAAACCTTTCGAGTAAAGGTACATTTCTTTATAACTCAATACAAAAACTCATAGAATCCTCCGGATGGGACAATTTAGTAAGCAAAGCCCGTTCCTTACTTCCGAGGCAGATTGAGAATTTACTTCAACATAGAGTGTGGCTCAGAACCGAAAATAACTTTGCTCCATACATTTGTAATTATATTCTCCTCAATCCAGTGGTTGAGATAAATACTGACCTTGGACACCTTCTCAAGAAAGCAGCAGATCCAAACTACATTTTTCTCTGGACCACCTGGTCAATAGACCTTCCAATTCTATTTCCATCTTTACTGATGGAAGCAAAAATGAAGGGTTGGGAGTTGTTGGTGCTGCATGTTTTTTCACCTGAGCTAAAGCAATCTCGCTCACTAAGTTTGCATAAGAACATGACTATTTTTTCTACTGAATGTATTGCAATTAAAACCGCTATTTAGCTTGCTTCTAACTGTTCTCATCAATACGTGTACATCTACTCTGACTGTCTTAGTGCTTTAAAAGCAGTAAGTAACTACTCGGGCAATACTAAATCCAACCCTTTTCTACTTGATATCCATAATTTGATTAACTCCTACTTCACAGAATCCAAGAAACTGCTTCTTTTTTGGATCCCTTCGCATATTGGAATCACACATAATGAAAAGGTAGACATACTAGCTAAAGAAGCATCATTGTTGGCTATTTCTCCTAATATCCTGACTCCCTACTCCGATTGTTCCCATAGTTTTGGGAAACAAGCTAGGAAGCTAATAAAAAATTATATTCTTGCAGAAGCAGGGTTCAAGGCATAAAATTTTTCAGATCCTTTTATCATTCTGGGCCTAAACCTTGGTTTGCTCACCTCAGGCTCCCTAGAGAATTCATTTGCTGGGTTAATAGACTTCGATCTGGACACTATCAACTGAGGGCTTCCCTTTTTAAGATTAAACTTGCTGATGACACAAGTTGTCCATGTGGTTGTCTGGTACAGTCAAGTGTTATGGCAATGCCCGATCTATGATAATAATAGAGATGCTCTGATTCGCAAACTTTGCAACAAGGGCTTCTTTCCACCTTATACAATACATAGATTCCTTTTTGTGCGGACCCTCTCTTTGTCCTCTATTTTATATTCATTCATTTCTTAAGTCTCATTGTTTATATCTTTAGTGTTAGTGCTGTATTCGAAAATGTTCATTGTATTGTCTCAATCTAGTTTATAATTTATCTATGTATTGTTAGCATGCACAGCCATGTATATGCTGCTAATAATCCCATGTGGGGTTTTATAGCTTAATAAAAAAAAAACCTAAAACCTGCGAAATGTCATGTCATTGTTGCGTCCCTATCGCGCACGCGCAACGTATCTCCCATTTACCCCACTCAATCCTCGTCGCGCAACGTGTCACATATTATTCTGGTCATCAGAGAGGGGTACATCATATCACCGCAGTGTCGCCAGATGAGATAGAAAGTGGCTTCATTTCCTCTCCTGCTTTTCCCCTTCCACTATCCCATTCCAGCACCCTGCGCATACTCCAACGTCCTCCACTAACATAGACCACGGTGCCCGTGTCGTAGACTGGTCTGGTCATCAGAGAGGGAGTCCATCATCTCACCGTGATTCGCTTCATCTGGTAGCACTGATTCAAATTAAGTAAACTTGAAAAAAAACAACTTTTATATACAGGGTGTTTACCTACAGGTGGGAGAAAATTTAAGGGGTGGTTCTCGACGATAATATAAGACGAAAATAAAGAATAAATAAAATCGGGAAGTTAAAAAATTGCGATTTCGGCTTCGTTATTTAGTTATTAACAATTAAAAATCCGCCTAAAATGCTGCAACACTTCTAACAGAAGTATACGTTGCGTACGTCACACAAGCGCGCGACAGTCTCGTATCAAGTGACAAACGTATGCATACCTTGGTTCTCATTTGGGGCCCCAGCGAGGTGAAAATGTTTAAAAAATCGTTGGACGACATTGAACCTACCTACTCGTTAAAATCCACAAGGGCATTTCTAATATCCGCCCTATGGAATTATAGAGTAGAAGGGGTCAATGCCCTTTCACTTTTAAATTCTTCTCACACATATCCACAAATCCTTATCTTGCACTATAATTGTTCATAACACCGTACTTAATATACTGGAATAAACGCTCTAGCACTATTTACAATATCATACACACGCACTACGAGTTTACAGAGAGTACAAGTTTACTGAGGGGAATGAGGAGAATGTAAAGAACTGGTAATCCTTTAATGTTAAAACACTGCACTTTATTGAACTTGATTTACGTCGCGAGACTCGCTCACAGACGGAACGGACATCTTGAGGTCGTGTGTGATTTCTGCGAACGGAAATCTTCAACGCGTGCGAGAAGAATCGTCTGTACAAGCTAGCATCCGTATGCACACTTAATGAGAACCAAGGTATGCATACGTTTGTCACTTGATACAAGACTGTCGCGTGCTTGTGTGACGTACGCAACGTATACTTTTCTTAGAAGTGTTGCAGCATTTTAGGCGGATTTTTAATTGTTAATAACTAAATAACGAAGCCGAAATCGCAATTTTTTTATTCATCATTTTCGTCTTATATTATTGTCGAGAACCACCCCTTAAATTTTCTCCCACCTGTAGGTAAACACCCTGTATATGTCATTTTGTACGTGTAACAGCAACGTTAATAAAAAAAATGCGTTTCCTTTTTATTTCGAGTCTGCTTTTTCTTATTGCGGCCCTCGAATTAATTTATAATACATAATGAGGCCCTTGGTGGTGAAAGAGTCTGACATGCCTGTTATTAGATTATATTCATTATCCATAATGTGCGATGTGTATAGTCGCCGTAATTCCGCTATAAAAAATAATATATTCCGCTATATGTATACATATACAGGGTGTCTCAAAATTAGGTCCGGAGCCGAAAATGGGAGGTTCCTGGGATCATTTCAAGCGACATTTTCCTTTGAAAAAATGTCGTCCGCGGCTTCGTTAACGAGTTATTAACGAAAAACACGGACCAATCAGAGCGCGAGCTAGACGCGTGCAGCCCGGCGCGCCGGCAGCCGAGTGTCGGTGGCACGCCGCGATGTCGTAACGAACAAAAGTTTCTCGATGATGTGAATCCTCGCCAATATCGATAAGCTTTGGATATGTTGTCAATACCATGATTCTGAACAACATTTCCCTTTACAGTTTCTGTCGATCGGCTTTAGTTTACGATATTATTGTAAAAATTTGTAATTGTAAATCGATCGATGTACTATTTCCTATCCGATTTCGATAATCTTTGGATATGTTGTCAATACCATGATTCTGAACAACATTTCCCTTTACAGTTTCTGACGATCGGCTTTAGTTTACGATATTATTGCAAAAATTTGTAATCGTAAATCGATCGATGTACTATTTCCTGTCCGATTTCGATAAGCTTTGGATATGTAGTCAAGACCATGATTCTGAACAACATTTCCCTTGACGGTTTTCGTCGGTCGGCTTTAGTTTACGATATTATTGTAAAAATTTGTAATTGTAAATCGATCGATGTACATACTATCTCCTCGCCGATTTCGATGAGCTTTATTTCAAAGGAAAAAGATATTTAAAACATCGAATTTATAACATATTTCAAAGTCATCGAAATCGGTGAGGACCCACATCATCGGCAACTCTACCCGAACGATAGAAGAAGCACAAACTTATTGAATTAAAAACTCACTTATTCAGCCGTAAATCCATTTGACTACCACATATAACCATCACACTTTTACATAATTGTTGAACTCGTAGCACACTTTTATAACTCGTATCGATATCGAACGAAATTACTTACTCCGACGCGGAAAGAGTTCGATGCTCTTCGTGATGCCGCGCGAAACTGTGCTCTTCCAGCATACAATGTATTCGATGAAGGCGTCGTTTAAAACAAATGAAATCGTTCCCAAGGAGATATTGATTTTTCGAGAATCATATGGCATTGATTTTTCGAGAATCATATGATTCTCGAAAACACCGATTCGAAGATTATGTAAAAGTGTGGTGGTTGTATGTGGTAGTCAAATGGATTTACGGCTGAATAAGTGAGTTTTTAATTCAATAAGTTTGTGCTTCTTCTATCGTTCGGGTAAAGTTGCCGATGATGTGGGTCCTCACCGATTTCGATGACTTTGAAATATGTTATAAATTCGATGTTTTAAATATCTTTTTCCTTTGAAATGAAGCTCATCGACATCGGCGAGGAGATAGTATGTACATCGATCGATTTACAATGACAAATTTTTACAATAATATCGTAAACTAAAGCCGATCGACAGAAACTGTAAAGGGAAATGTTGTTCAGAATCATGGTCTTGACAACATATCCAAATATTATCGAAATCGGATAGGAAATAGTACATCGATCGATTTACAATTACAAATTTTTACAATAATATCGTAAACTAAAGCCGATCGACAGAAACTGTAAAGGGAAATGTTGTTCAGAATCATGGTCTTGACAACATATCCAAATATTATCGAAATCGGATAGGAAATAGTACATCGATCGATTTACAATTACAAATTTTTACAATAATGTCGTAAACTAAAGCCGATCGACAGAAACTGTAAAGGAAAATGTTGTTCAGAACCATGGTATTGACAACATATCCAAAGCTTGTCGAAATTGGCGAGGATTCACATCATCGAGAAACTTTTGTTCGTTACGACATCGCGGCGTGCCACCGACACTCGGCTGCCGGCGCGCCGGGCTGCACGCGTCTAGCTCGCGCTCTGATTGGTCCGTGTTTTTCGTTAATAACTCGTTAACGAAGCCGCGGACGACATTTTTTCAAAGGAAAATGTCGCTTGAAATGATCTCAGGAACCTCCCATTTTCGGCTCCGGACCTAATTTTGAGACACCCTGTACATACAGGGTGAGGCGCCAGAAACAGGCCACCTGAATAACTAGGCTGCTATTGGTGTTAGGAAAAAGTGCATCAAATGGAACTTGCTCGGTTTCGAGGAGGAATTAATCTGATGTTGGTAGCTTTTTTGTAGGTGTACGCGTAAAGGACATATGAAAGTCAACTTCATTTTTTTTAATGGAATGAGGTATTTTTTAATACATCAATCGATGCAGCTGGACATTCGTTATAAAAAAGTATTAATCTATGTATGTCGAAAAGTTAATAGTTCAGGAGATATTTCAATTTAAATAACTCTAAAATACCATTACTGTCGTATTAAGACGTTAGCGTTTACTTACTAGTGTAACGTCTTATTGTTAGTAGTGTTACGTCCGGAAGGTTACTTGCGTAAATTTATCGGTTCGCGACGCGTGACCTACTCTAGACGCACAAATATGACGCAACCTTTGTCCACGCGGCACGTACGTCCGATGTCTGACGGGACCACGACCTTCGCGAACACAATCTACTGGCTAGCACTTACTACTGAGATGGCGACGAAGGGAATAAAGGTCGTTGCCCACTAGACGCCTCCTCTGCCTACCTGCACCATCGCTCCGTCCCCGTTTTGGGTTTCTTCTGTCTATTACATTGGGACTGCTCCTACTATACCTGCCATGGCGCAGCAATAGCGCAGCCCCAGCGGGCCTACTCGTCGCCCCGGAAAAAGTGCACCCACCAGACTGCAGCGCGGATTGACCGCTCTGCCGCACCTCGCCGTTTTGGGGTTCTTCTGTGTATTTCAGTGGGACTGCGCCAGAGTTGGGCAAAATGTAATTTCAATTACAGTTACAATTACTTGCCAATTACTGTAATTTGGAATTGCAGAAATACAATTACAATTACATGTAATTGTAACTGTAATTGTTAGTAGCAGTTACAAGTAATTGTAGCTGGTAGCTACAGTTCCTTTCCAAACAGACGACGCTCGCGCGTCGCGCGTGAACATTCACACACCGCTAGGGTACTCTCACACACCGCTAGACCATGTATACGTACGCGAGGATTGCAAGGGTCCGGGATTCAACTTCTGATTTCTCGATAATGCAAGGACGGGGTTTTTTAGTAGTCAAAATCGCTAGATGAAAGATCAATCTATGCCATTGTTTGCCTCAAAAGTCCTTCTTTTACGTTTCCGAGCAATGGTTTTGCAATATTCGGCTGCATGTTGCCCGTCGGAGAGGCTACTACGTCGGCGTGACTGCAGCGTCATCTAACGGGCAACATGCGACGGGCAACATGCAGCCAAATATTGAAAAACTATTTCTCAGAAATACCCAGAGTACCCTAGCGGTGTGTGAATGTTCACGCGCGACGCGCGTGCGTCGTCTGTTTGGAAAGGAACTGTAGCTACCAGCTACAATTACTTGTAACTGCTACTAACAATTACAGTTACAATTACATGTAATTGGAATTGGAATTGCAGAAATACAATTACAATTACATGTAATTGTAATTGAAGATGTAATTAATTACTCATGTAATTAATTCCTGCCCAACTCTGGACTGCGCCTACTGTACCTGCAATGGCGCAGCAAGAGCGCAGCAATAGCGCGCCTCGACAGAAGGAACATTCTCGGCGAGAATGTTTTGCTCGCCAGCACCGTTATTTCAAGGTTTATAATGTTATATTGTTATAGGTTGTTGAATTCGTCTCGATACCAGTTAGAATATTATGAAATAAAAAATATATGTTAATATTAAAGAAATTGAGGTAACCTTCAGTTTTTTATAAAAAAAATTTACTATTAATTTTTGATATCGACATTTGTACAAAAGTGAATACTGATCAACTTTTGTTGGAAATATTTTTGCAGACACCATAAACAATAGTCTCTTTTTAATTTAATAAAAAATATCATTTGAAAAAGTTTATATTTTATCACAAGGAATGCAGTAATCGTTGACTTTCATAGAAATTATTCGGGAAATCTAGTTCATTAAAAATATTAATTTGCATATGTTCTAGTTACAAATAATCATTATCGATGATAATCTGACTTGGACCTTATCGATGATAATTTGACTTATTGTTAGACCTAATCTGACTCTCGCATGATCAGTAGCACAAATAAATTTCTGTCCTCGACAATGCGATTACTAATACTAATAGCCAAAAATTATTTCCATCATCGATAACGGTTCCTTATGACCACAAAGAATTGTTGTCGTTTATAATGGATATTTATCAGTCAAAGATAGTCTATCATCGATAATAATTATTTGTAAGTAGAACATATGCAAATTAATATTTTAAAACAACTGGATTTTCCGAATAATTTCTGTGAAATTCAACGATTACTGCCTTCCTTGCGATATAATAAAATGAACTTTTTACAAATGATTTTTTTTTATTAAATTAAAAATAACTATTGTTTATGGTGTCTGGATAACAATTATCGCAAAATTGGCAGTATATTTTAAGATATGTGAATACAATTTCTTTTATAAGTATTTAAAATTTGAAAATTAGTATAACTAAAATCGTCATTGACTGACAAATATACGAAATCGACGAACCAATTCTAGTGTTTGCGATCTTCATTTTAGTCGTTTTTACGAATCGTTAAGATCGTCTCTCGCATACCGTACGAACAGCACATCCAGCAACCGGCAAAACATTCTCCCCGAGAATGTCCCTTCTGTTGATGGAAAATTGCGGGGAAAAAATAAGATACGAAAAACGCGGGAATTTATTACACAACCCAATAGTTACAAATAATCATTATCGATGATAGACATTATCTTTGACTGGTAAACAACCATTATAAATGACAACAATTCTTTTTGGTCATAAGGAACCGTTATCGATGATGGAAATAATTTTTGGCTATTAGTAGTAGTAACCATTGTCGAGGACAGAAATTTTATTGGGCTACTAATTATGCGAGAGTCAGAATAGATCCAAGTCAAAATCATGTATGTGGATATATCCGAAATAGCACGTTGATGTGGAAAACAAAAGAAAGGACTCGCGCGAGCTTCGAAAATTTTCTTTTCGTCCCTCTAATGAAATCGTAGTCGTTACAGTAAAATAAGAAGCGATTGTGTAGGCAGTGCTAAGTGCTAATGTTCGCCACTCGAAAGTAACTGCGCCCAAACCCCGGTAATCCGCAATAACCAAATCACTTCAGCGTGTCTTTAGAATACATTAACTATCGCCAGAAAACTCCGAAAAAGTCCACGATGTCACCGAGTCATAAAGCAATAAAAACTCGACCGTACGCCCCAACATTATTACTATTGTCGGACTCGCACCCGGACCGTCTACCTGCGTATAGTGAATTGGTGCCCTACCGTCCAACCTACAGAGGTGTCTTGGCAAAATATCTTCGCTCGACACGAGTTGCCGCCAGCGCAGTGGTGTTCACCACTAGAACGGTCTGGATTAGCTCGTTCGACGGGTTACGGCGCGGCGAACGACCGCGCTAGTGGTGAGCGCCACTGTTCTGGCGCGGTGCTGGCGCGGTGCTGGAGTCGTCTAGTAGGCGGAAAAACTACCAGCGCAGCGTCAATTTTCGGACGGAGCGATGGTGCAGGTAGGCAGAGGAGGCGTCTAGTGGGCAACGACCTTTAAGGTCTTTGCACACTATACCGTCACGACAGGTAACGGCAACGGACCGCTAGGCCGGTTTGGGTCTCTCTGTATTTCAATGGGGATGCGGACAATAGGCCGTATCGGCGCAGCAGGTAGACGGGATAGAGCGGCAACGTATCGGGACGGGAAAAAGTGCGCACACGATATCGGCCAGCGCCGACATTTCACTTTCTTCTATATAGTTTCCATGGAGGTGCGCGCACTAAACTGGCACCGTTCAGCACCGACACGACGCGCAACGTCTTGGCAAAAGAGACATTCTCGGCGAGAATGTTTTGCTGGCCGCTCGATGTGGTGTTCGAACGGAAAACGACTAAACGAATAAAATGAAGATCGCAAACAATAGAATTGGTTCGTTGATTTCGTATATTTGTCAATTCATGACAATTTTAGTTATACTATAGTTAGTTATTTAAAGTTTTAAATATTTATAAAAGAAATTTTACTCGCATAACATAAAAATACTGCCAATTTTGCGATGATTGTTATCTAGACGCCATAAACAATAGTCTCTTTTTAATTTGATAAAAAAATAATTTATAAAAAATTCATATTTTATCACAAGGAATGCAGTAATCGTTGGATTTCACAAAAGTTATTCGGGAAATCCAGTTAATTGAAAATATTAAATTTGCATTTATCGATGATAGACATTATCATTGACTGATAAATATCTATTATAACGGACAACAATTCTTTTTGGTCATATGGAACCGCTATCGATGATGGAAATAATTTTTGTCTATTGCTATTAGGAATCATTGTCGAGGACAGAAATTTATTTGGGCTACTGATCATGCGAGAGTCAAGTTCGCGGCGCTCGGGCAGTAGAACGGGTGGTCCGTGGGTACGGCAGACCTCCTTCAGCTGCCTTGCTCTCGCTGCTGGTTGGCGGCTGTACCGGAATCTGGCTGGGTCGTCACGGGAACGATGATCTTCACCCGTCCCCGGAAGATGACGTCGCTGATGATCCTGGGTTCACGTGTGATACCCAGGAACTGTTGCCCACCGTTTTCACTCGCGTAGATGCGTGCGAGTTTCCGCAACTGGTATCGGCGACCGGCGCGGCGCGGCATGCGATACTCGTATAATTAGTAAACGAGAGTCGATAGAGGCTTCTGCGTTTCCCGATGAATCCGGAGGAACGCACCGAGCAGTATTATGCTCAGACGTGCAAAGCGGAAACGCAGAAGCAACGAAATATGCAAAGAGTGTATCGCAAGCGCGCTGTGTAGGGGCCGGAATTGACCGGGACTCACTGATGATGTGATAACTAGGCGTATATTATAACTTTCAACGTTACAACGATACAACGTTCGAAACTAAATTACAATTAAGACGAAAATCGGAACTAGGAACGCGCGCGAGAACGATGAGACCGCACGAGGGCGGATGGACGCAAGAAACGGGAGTACTGTTCGTTGCGAAGTCGGAACTGGAACTGTCGCTGCTTGGCCCTCCTCGGACCACTACGACATGTCAATTTCATCGTTGTTATTAAAAAAGAGAAACGTTAGCGGCTATGCGGAATTGATTATAATATCGGGACTACGAGCTACGGTGAATACGGTGTATGGTTACGGGATGCTTATGGTTGATTATGAGAACGAGATTGCAAAAATATAGCGTGGCGTGATTACCGAGAATTATGGCGGGAGTGAAATATAATATGAAAGGATACGGAGAACTATGGCGGACGTGAGGTTCGAAGTGTGAGAACTTATATCTAGGTGAATATTATATGTTTAATTCTTACTAACTATACTTATGATTATGGCCACACGTCAGCAGACGTGACAGTAGTAATATTTAGTGTAGAATTTGATCGAACCGTTGCGCCGAAAAATATTACTATTCCAAGTTTGTTTCAAACAAAAATTGCGATCAATAAAAATCCCTCCTTTATTATAGATGGCGAAAAATTTACAGAGTTCGAGAAAGCCTAGTTTCAAACAGCATCCGCAAGATGGACAAAATTGTCGAACAACTTTCTCACAAGTTACTGAACTGTCACCAATTAGTATATTAATAACTTTCCGCAAGACATTTGTGTCTAAGGCAGGGCCCGCTAGATAGCCTTACTGATGAGTCCTCTAGCGGGTCTAGGACGAAACACATCACCTTTGTTTTCCTCCAATAAAATAGCGCTTGGCATTTGACTGATTCAAATCCGAATCGAAAACGTTAACTGGTTCAAATCCGAATCGAAATGTTTTATGCTCTTGTTACGAGCCAGGGCCGCGAGCAGCACGAGTGGCCGGCGAAGGGTTATTACCCTAGGAATATGATATAAATTTGTTAGTTAAGGAACGCGGACGAACCCAATGCGAAATTGGGGAGCCGCCAGGATTATTGACAGCGAGGACGAACCTGACGCGAAGTCAGGGAGCCTCTAGGAATGGAGTCAAACGCAGACGAACCCGATGCAAAACCGGGGAGCTGCTAGGAGGTTGTATAATAGCACAGACGAACCTGATGCGAAATCAGGGAGCTGTTAGGATGCGGACGAACCCAATGCAAAACTGGGGAGCCGCTAGGTTGGATAAATCTCTGTTCGGACAATTGGAATGTCGCGAAAGAACCTAATGGTTAATCAGGGAATTGCTAGGATAATTAGTAAGCCTCGTAACTAGTATAATTTAATTCATACAATCCGAGATTGTATCATGTGGGGACGTTCAATTACTTGGTTAGGATATTGGACGATAATTATGGGTTTAATGAATTTGAGTTAATTATCAAAGAAGACAAATATATTCTTACTATAGAGTTTCGTTCTACAAGTGTATTTGTGTCGCGAATGAACTGAATTTAGAATAGGAAAGAAATTGAAAGGTGATATTACCTAAGCTAAGACGCACAGTGTTGACGCACTGGCAATGCGGGGGACTCGGAGCAACCTTGTCACTGCCTAACAGATTTTAGACCGAACTCGCGGAATCTGTACGGTTAAACTTTGATTCAAAAGGAACGAACGTCCGATCTCACTGGTAGTTGACTTCCGAGATGCAGCACGACGCGACACTATTCGTGATTACGACAGTACTAGCCCACGAGAGTAGAAATGTAAGGGCTTATATAGCCCTGCAATGACGGGTGGTACTTGTCAGTACCCTTCAAGTGAACATTCGTATTCTGTCAACGACCAGTTGGTCGTGCGTACGTTTGGGCCCTAAACTAACCTAAACAGTTATGTAGATTTATCTAGGGTAGCTCTGTTCGTTTATCTAGGACGGTTCCTGCCAGAGATGATATTGAACACCTGTTCGTCATCCGTAACACTCTACAACATAGCTATATTTAGTGTAGAATGTGATCGAACCGTTGCGCCGAAAAATATTACTATCCCAAGTTTGTTTCAAATATAGCTAATACTGTATTGAATTTTCCGTATTCCTGCACGCTCTGCGGCAACGTAAGCCTGCCCCGGCGCGCCGTTTCTTTACATTTTGCTTGTAAACACGCTGCGAAGGTGAGAGAAAAAACAGGGTCTCACTCTGACCACACATATATAGGGTGAGCTTTCAGTTTTGAAAGACTACTCCTACATTCTCGTATGCTTTGCTCTCCGCCCCCCGCCGCCTAACCCAAACTAATTCTGATCGCATAATCTTTTCATTCAATATAGTCATCATACAGAATTTGAACTAGTAATGAAAAAATCATGAGATCAGAATTAGTTAGGGTCAGGTGGCGGGGGCGGAGAGGGCCGGCCGTTAGGCCGGCCCGACCACACTGAGAAAAAAATCCTGTCGAAACAAAAAAAATATATGTTGATTCAATAAGATGTACTATTGAATAGTGCCAATATCATATGAACTTATTTTAATATTTAATACTATTGAATTCAATAGCAAAACTCACTTCCGCCAATCATATAAGCCAATAGTTTGACCATCAATGTTTTCAAAAAGATAAGATATGGCCTCAAACCAATTCCAGTATTGACTGGTGAATAATATTTTGCATTTCTTTCTAACTTTCTATTATTAATCCATCATTTTATGAAGTTAAATGAACATAATCTGTAATAAAGATAACTTCGCTGTTTGTTCTATGCAAATACTCAAACGATTACGTAAATCGATGTATGTATTAAAATATAAAAAGAAATTTTTGAATAACATATACATTTATTTGGTCCAAGTAAACGTTTTATCGATTCAGCAAGAGTCAATAACCTATGTTATAGTCTGAACTAAACATGTTATTGAATAAATCAGAAAAGCTATTCAGTAAAAAAAAAAATATGGGAGTGCTTGCAGATCGTTGCCCACTCGATTGATGCGTGTCGAGTTTTTGAGAAGCGCGCGTTTTTAGCTCGAACTGTAAACACACATCATGGCGAGCTAGTGGTCGCGCTCGTGCCTATCGAGCCGTAGATGCTGCCTGTCCTAGCATGGCCGCTCGAAGAGGACGTGGATTCGGTCGCTGATCCTCCGTGAGTCCGTCGTGATCTGCTGACGTCGGTCGTCTGTCGTCTGCGACAGATCGACGGATCGCCACACTAGGAGAGGGATTACGTATCTCGGCCGGTTTGCAGTAGAATCTCCATCCTCCTTGATGTTGTTGTTGGGCTCCTGGTTGTAGTCGTCCGCTCGACTCATCAGTAAGGCTATCTAGCGGGCCCTGCCTTAGACGGTTGGGATGTTGGAAGGCGGTTGAGGACTGTATATATACAAATCATTGAGGAACCGAGTACTTGCGGGAAAGGTCTTTCGACTACTGTCCCTCTTGTGGCGCATGTAGGAAGTTGCCGCTACATAATAAATTAACAAAGCAACTGATGGAATAAAAATCGTATTTATTTAAAAAATCGTATTTTATCAAATTCCAAGCTTCTGGGGGATGCAGTACACGCCATTTATTGAAGATGTTTGTTAATTTTTCAGTCGTGCCTGCGATGAATTCTTTTTTCCTTAGGCGATTCGTAACTTCCCAATGCGTTTTAACAAGATTCCACGGTTCATTATTTTTTTGCAACCACTCGACACTTTGGGCGACCACTTCTGATGTATCTATAAAATATATAACAACAACGAAATATCTAACGACGAACTAACCTCTATCTATCACAAAACGTCAACCTTACAGAGGTGCTTAGTCGTAACACCTCTACATAATACACGGTGTATAACTGTGTATAACTGCTCTCCGAGAAGGAGAGCGGGTATCAACAAAAAGAGACGGCGCGCGGCACAGCGTCTTTGACACGCCGAAACGATCTAACTACCTACATAATATTTATATTGTAGATATCCGCGTCTGTTTTTGTGCAGACACGTTACATTTCGCGTTCTCAATTTGTTTTGACATAATCGGGTTTCGACTAACAATGAAAAGTTCTCCTTATTTTATAAATAATATATGATCGATTTAAATGCAGCAAAACTATTGAGATAAGTGACGTATTCTATTGAAAAGATACCGTCAGATACTTTCAATAGAAACACATTAATGCTTGCTTCAATATTTGTTTAAAATTATTTTGAAATTTTCGTATCATTGAGTCAAGAAAATTTAGAATTGAGCATTGTCTGCTTCTTTTGAACCGTCCCTGTTATTCACCCAACAACTTAACTATTTCTATCAATTACAAAAAATCAATACATTTCTCAAATTTTTTTAACAACATATCTGATTGAAGGAAACTTGACAAATGTGAACAGTGATTGTGAGTGTGGAAAAATTTCAAGGCATCTGTGTGAAATAAACATACGAATTATTTATCGATTCGAAAATGAAAGTGAAATTCTGGATCGTCGACTTGACCGCGCATCCTTTAGGCCTTCTACCACCGGCTGTGCACTTCGTCGACCCGGCCGTACGTCCCTTAGCTTTCGGTACTGTCGTATACCTGAAGACATCTGTGCAGTTCGTCACCGAGTGACCCAGCCACACACATTTCGAAACAGCAAATGGATTTACGGCTGAATAAGTGAGTTTTTAATACAATTAGTTTCTGCTTCTTCCCTCGTTCGGGTAACGTTGCCGTAAGTCGGGTAAAGAGATCCACCCATATGAATTGACAAGTAAAGTTCTTCCGACCGACAAAAACTGTAAAGGGTAATGTTGTTCAGAATCATGGTCTTGACAACATATCCAAAGCTCATCCAAATCGGGTAAAAGATAGTACATCGATCGATTTACAATTACAAGTTTTTACAATTATGTATGTCGTAAACTAAAGCCGGCCGACAAAAACTGTAAAGGGTAATGTTGTTCAGAATCATGGTCTTGACAACATATCCAAAGCTCATCCAAATCGGGTAAAAGATAGTACATCGATCGATTTACAATTACAAGTTTTTACAATTATGTATGTCGTAAACTAAAGCCGGCCGACAAAAACTGTAAAGGGTAATGTTGTTCAGAATCATGGTCTTGACAACATATCCAAAGCTCATCCAAATCGGGTAAAAGATAGTACATCGATCGATTTACAATTACAAGTTTTTACAATTATGTATGTCGTAAACTAAAGCCGGCCGACAAAAACTGTAAAGGGAAATGTTGTTCAGAATCATGGTCTTGACAACATATCCAAAGCTCATCCAAATCGGGGAGGATTCACATAATCTCGAGAAACTCTTGTTCGTTACGGCATCGCGGCGTTACACCACGCTCGTCTCCCGGCGCGCCGGGCTGAACGTACCATCGCGCGTCTAGATCGCGCTCTGATTGGTCCGTGTTTTTCGTTAATAACTCCTAAACAAAGCCCCGGCTGACATTGGTGCAAAGGTACTTGTTGCTTCAAATGACCTAAGGAACCTCCCATTTCCCGGAGTCGAAGGGGTTTTGGGACACCCTGTATAGTACTTAAATACCATCCAAATATGAATATTTTTGCAATTGCATTAACAGTTCATACCTACCTAAAACAAGTATGTAATTTTTAACAATAATATAAGTAATCTATTAATTTTATTGTTAAAAGTATAATGAACGTTAATAATATAACTGGACTAAGAGTTTCTTAGTTTTTCTTAGTGAGTATTACTATTTTTGGGTAAGTATATATGTCATTGAATCATAGTTAACAATTAAGAGACTCTTCTAGCGAACTATTTAGATTATCAAGGCGATAATCTAAATCGAGATAATCTATCGAGATGTTTATGCTACGCTGCAGATAAGGTTTCGACTAAGATCCACCGTTCTGTCTGCATTTAGTTAAAAAAAAATCTTTGGAGAGATCACAGTGATCCATATTGAGAGAACTTTTACATATTTAAACGTTTTGTTTTAGCTTTTTACGTTTTCTACAGTTTAAGTTCGGTTTAAAGTTACAGTTAAAGTCTTTCAGTTTAAGATTTGTTTTTTTTCTGTAGTTTATTATATAAGTGTTTATTATGTGTACAGTTTATTAAGTGTTTAAAAAAAATATAACAAATATAAAAGATAAGCCAATTAATCTTACCAAAACGTTTTTGAATTGATGTTAACAGGTAAGCTTGGTCAAGTTGTTTAGTTTAATTAATTATTAAATCTGCAGCTATATATATTAAACTAAATATATTTTATATTTTTGTTATATTTTTGTTGATTTTTTTATCTTTTATAAACACATTACACATACATGAAATAATACGAAATAACAAATGTCGTAATTTATTATACATATAGAATAGGCATGATTTTAAAACAATTAAATTGAAAAAATTATTTATAATTATTATAATTTATTATAAAAAATATCTTTTGACACGCTTGTGAGGCGTTTTTACCTCCTCGGTACATTTTGTATGTGTTGATTATAAAAAGATTTCTCGAATTTATATTTTACATATTCCATAAAACATTACATGTATGAGAAATGTAAATACAAAATACATATTTAGTAAGTAAAAAATAGTTTGGAGGATTATACTTAAACAATTTTATTTTAATAAAAAAAATCAATGAAAATTAATTAACAATTATTCTTTAACAAAATAGAAAAAATTTTACCATATTTGTTTACAGTTAAAATTGACTATTTTTTAAATAAATTTTAGTGCAAATTTCATCCCGATATCTCTTATGGTTCAAGAATTATAACAAAACGTCACTAAATTTCTCGATCCAGCCAACACCACGTATACATATAATAAAGCCAAACAGCTCCGAAAAAATCAGCCTGTGACGTCATACACAAGAGGCCTAGCATCAGCACCGCCTGGTGGTGTCCAGCTTCGTGCTGTCACTTTTGATTTGTTATACGTATACATATTTTACGGCTAATTGCGTATTACGTGTGGTCGGAACGATATTTTGTGATATTTATAGTCGTTTCAATCGTAAATAGTTATTATTAGTTAAAACTGATTAATAAGTGTTGTGTATCTAAGTGTAATGGAAAAGGTTAAGCAGAAATGGGTAAACGGTATTCATCGGAAAGATTTCTGCGTCTAAGAACATTCCGTAATTTGTCATCGACACTTTGCGGAATCAGACATTGAATATACTACAATGGCAGTGTGGACTGGAAGACTGGAAAAATAATAAGAGCTCCTCTGGGCAAGCCTCGAATAAAGAGTGGTGCAGTACCCTACATCTTTCCAGAGTTTGCTCCGTATTTAAGCAAACGAAGAAATCACAGGGAATCTCCATCTGAGAAGAAGGCCAGACGAGAAGCTGTAGCCATCCAAAATGCATTGGTTGAAAGTGAAAAAACTGCTGCAGAACATACAAAACGTTTTTTCTTCAAAACTTTTGAAGAACTATGCCAAGCAGCCAAATTGGTGAGTATTAATGAAAATTGGACTCTTATGATAAAAAAAGAACATGTTGTTTATCTTTATTTAAATGTAGAAGACATTACATACATGTAATGTATAATTAAAATTGAATTGTAAAATTGCCAAATTGTAGATCCATCAGCTCGCGAATCAATAGAATCGCTGGAGCTCCCCGACGCGATGTCCTCTCCAAGACGTACAGAGTAACCTGGTGAACCTACTTTCAGGCGGCCAGGAAGCTACCCTGTTCTTTCCTCTCGGCGGGCGGCCGGCCTTCATGGCCGTCCTCTCCCATTTATCCAGAGAGGCGTCCAGGTGCAACCGCTGTCCTCTCCTGAGCTGCCGGGCGTCCGATAGCATTGCTTCGTACTCTCCCTAACCTATGGGCGGCCGTGGTCTTACCTCGTCCTCTCCCACAGGCGTAGCAAAAGTGATTTCTCCGCGATCGTCTACCGGTATTTATACTAGTTGTTGCTAACCCTTGTTAGGGCGTTGTTAGGGATTTTAGAAGTTTCTCGAACATGCGGCCTTCTAGAACATTAGGTCGCGGCGCGATTCTTTTCTTCATCTCAGAGTAGTGCCGAGGCGGATTGGCGCCCCTGGGGTTGTCTCGTTCCTCGTCGCGTTACAGCTTAATATTATTACATTTATTTAAGTACTACTGATGCTACGCTGCTACACATGTTACAATCTTGGCGGTTGGACACAGACTAACTTGAGACACGAACATTCTTATATCGAAAAGAGCCACATAAGAAAAGGCTCGTAAGAGGGCGCATTGACTTCATCCAACAAACCCCTCTTCAATGTGTACTCTTGAATTAAATATGACCGCCCTAATTTTTCTTTTTATTCAACCCTAGTCTCTCCGTATTACACCTATAGCATGACATGGCATATTTATTTCTATGTATATAAGTCTTTATATTGTCTCACCTGAGTATTCGGACTTGACATGAATTTGTTTGCATCATCGGTTCCTTCACACAACTCAGGTTTTAATTTTTCCCCGCTAACATATTGCCATAATTCTCCCTTCGTCGTTAGTAGAGCTTCCATTTTCTCTTTCCATGTCTCATAATTATCCTTCGTAAGTAATCCGATCCTTGCCGAATTTATGATGTTCGCCATTGTTCACGAGACACGTGCTTTTTCTAACTCGAAAATCACACACAATACCTGGGCCTATAACCTATTTAATGCTTAATATGATTACATTTATTTAGGCACTACTGATGCATGATACATGTTACAATCTTGGCGGTGAGACACAGACTAACTTGATAACATTCTTATCAGTGTGATTAGGTGCAAGTTTGCACGCGGATTCGCGGTCGAACCAGTAACGCAGTGGTCCTCAACTCCCGGTCCGTGGATCAATTGCTACCGGGCCGCCCAAGGAACACTAAATACAATTAAATTAAAATTATTAAATCAAAACAATCTAAAATATAAATAATCAACGCCCCCCCCCCCTCAGCGGGCTGCGGTAAAATTATCAAACGTTGACCGGTCCGCGGCGATAGGAAGGTTGAAGAGCACTGCAGTAACGTATCTACGGGGTCTACCCATTAAATTAAGTTATGTCACAATTTTTTAGGCATTTCCGGTAGTGCAATTAAAATATGTTTTAGACAAAAGTTCGTCAGTACTTGGTGAATACTAGGATATTTCCCATCGGACTATACCCGCGTTTGGTGGTAAAATTCGCCCTCGGCGGGATTTTAATCGAGCTTGAACCATTCGATAGCCTACCTAAAAAGACCCCTCTCTGCCAAGTTTCAACCCCCTATCTTATCTGTAAGGGTAGTTATTGAAAAAAATCGAAAAACCAGTTTTTGGCCCATTTTCCCTATTTATTGACAATTAAAAATTCTGAAAAAAATCTGACACATTTCGGATACCAAGCCACATACTAGGTATCATTTCCAGATTTTTCCGTTGCAAGCTCTGCTTGTGAAAAATGAAAAACACGAAGAAAATCGGAAAAATGCAGATTTCATATAGAAATCTAAAAGGTGCTACTACAGATTTAATTTTGCAATGAGATGTTACCGTAAGTATTATGCTTAATTTTTTTCAAATTCCAGAGAGTGGTGCACGTCATACTTTAAAAAAACAAAAACCACTTTTTTCGGCGTTTTCCCTAAGCTATACTTATAGTTTCTGAATCATAAAAATATATTATGTGATATTAAATGTTCCTACGTTCAGAGAAACACATCTCAGACTTTAAAACTTATTAAAAGGTCATTTCATTATTAAGATCTGATTATTATGACTATTAAGATTTGATTTTCACGAAAACAAGTAAATACGAAAGAAATTGTAAATACAAGTTCAAAGTGCATTTTCATTTCGTTTCATTCTTTTCGTTCGTTTTTTGGTTAAATAGAAGCAAAACATGCCTCCCTCGTATCTGTCGTTTTACCGGCTATTATTTACGCTTCCCTAGGAAAGCTTATTACGTTCGACTAAAAAAGTCAATGCGCAGAACATACGTTTAAAAGACTGACGAGAATAGAGACTTCAGTTGTATATTGGCTTAACGTCTATTGGGAAGCCTACAGTACGGTGGATGCATAACAAGATAAGACACCAATCCATATTGCTACCTACCTGTTCAACTGCTTTTTACGAATGCACGTTATTCTGAATACTAAAATAGCAATGGAGATCAATAAAAATACCAGATTGTTTTCAAACACTTGACAATTCAATGAGAAATTATTTTTATTCCCTATTAATATACAGGGTGATCCATAACTCGTGGTACAACCAAAACGGTTAAAACGGTAAACAAAATAATGTGGAAATGTAGAATTTGTTCATACGAGGGTTTGTTTTTGAGAAAATCGACTTTGAAAATCCGTCGAGTTCGTGTGCATAGCATATGCAAGAAATGCAGAGTTAGTCCAGACAACGAAAAGTTGTAAAGGGAAATGGAAGGAACACAATTTTTAACTTTGGGTCTTTGTTTGGAGGTAAACATACTAAAAGTCCCCACTCCTAGGAGGTGAGCGGGGTGCAGGGGGCACATAGAAGGCCCCCTTTTTCGATTTTCCGCTTATATCTCGGAAACTATGCGTCCTAACGGTAAGACAATTCTATACAAAATTCAAGCTGACAAAATGTGCCACAAGATTGATTGGATCCAGTTTTTTGCTATTTCGCATAATTTTCGAGATATCCGCGCTCAAAGTTCATTAATTGTGCTGAAGAGTTAGCTAGTCAAGTAAGGCAAAACACGTGAGGCAAAAATTTCTTTTTCACAATTAGAGAACTTTGAGCGCGGATTTTCCGGAAACTATGCGAGATAGCGAAAAATTAAATGGAATCAATCTTATAGCACATATAGTCAGCTTTAATTTTGTGTAGAATGGTCTTATCGCTAGGAAGCATAGTTTCCGAGATATCCGCGCTCAAAGTTCACTAATTATGAAAAAGAACTCTTCAGCACAATTAGTGAACTTTGAGTGCGGATATCTCGGAAATTATGCGTGTTACGGATTGGACGGGATAAGAACACTCTTCGATGATGAACGAGCACACTTTATTCCCGTCTTGCGGGTAGTCACAACAAAACTTTATACACGAAACTATGTACAGATCTCTAGCCAAATTCTACGGTGGACTAGAGCGAAATAAAGAACTGAACAAAGTTATTTTGTGAGACTGAACGAATTCCAGCAGCGTAGCTTAGAATTTAGCGGGATTCGAATCGAACTAGCCGAGAAAACCGGGTGTAACGACGCGCGACGTTTTCGTAGCGATGCTAAGTAACGATTGATTTAGATCGACCAGCAGCGAGAAGTTCTCTCTCACCGTCGCACAGTGGTCGGAAATCGCCAAAACGTGGCCAAGATAGGAAGGAGTACTCCAATTTAGTTCAAAATTCATACTCGTAGGTTTCTCGGGTCGCTGATTATTGTATTACCAGTGTTACTTTAAATTACAATATATACAGGGTGTTTACCTACAGGTGGGAGAAAATTTAAGGGGTGTTTCTCGACGATAATATACGACGAAAATGAAGAATAAAAAAATTGCGATTTCGGCTTCGTTATTTAGTTATTAACAATTAAAAATCCGCCTAAACTGCTGCAACACTTCTAACAAAAGTGTATGTTGCGTACATCACACAGGCGCGCGACAGTCACGTATCAAGTGACAAACGCATGCATACCTTGATTCTCATTTGGGGCCCCAGCGAGGTGAAAATGTTTAAAAAATCGTTGGACGACATTGAACCTACCTACTCGTTAAAATCCACAAGGGCATTTCTAATATCCGCCCTATGCAATTATCGAGTAGAAGGGGTCAATGCCCTTTCACTTTTAAATTCTTCTCACACATATCCACAAATCCTTATCCTGCACTATAATTGTTCATAACACCGTACTTAGTATACTGGAATAAACGCTCTAGCACTATTTACAATATCATACACACGCACTACGAGTTTTACAGAGAGTACAAGTTTACTAAGGGGAATGAGGAGAATGTAAAGAACTGGTAATCCTTTAATGTTGAAACACTGCACTTTCTTGAACTTGATTTACGTCGCGAGACTCGCTCACAGACGGAACGGACATGTTGAGGTCGTGTGATTTCTGCGGAAATCTTCGACGCGTGCGAGAAGAATCGTTCGTACAAGCTAGCATCCGTATGCACACTGATTCAAGACAGCTGATGGGGTTGATGCCAGATCGGTGAAACAAATGAAGATCTACAGCAAACTATCGCCCAAACGTCGCGCGTTGCTATAACAATGTATATTGTCTATCTTGTTTTCACGAATTTCGCGATTCTTTCTCATTCTGTCTATGACCGCGAAATATCTCATGTGTGTGCCATTGATCACGTCAGCTGTCTTGAATCAGTGTGCATACGGATGCTGGCTTGTACGAACGATTCTTGTCGCACGCGTCGAAGATTTCCGCAGAAATCACACAACCTCAACATGTCCGTCCCGTCTGTGAGCGAGTCTCGCGACGTAAGTGTTTCGCGCAGTGTTTCAACATTAAAGGAATACCAGTTCTTCACATTCTCCTCATTCCCCTTAGTAAACTTGTACTCTCTGTAAACTCGCAGTGCATGTGTACGATATTGCAAATAGTGCTAGAGCGTTTATTCCAGTATATTAAGTACGATGTTATGAACATTTATAGTGCAGGATAAGTATTTGTGGATATGTGTAAGAAGAATTTAAAAGTGAAAGGGCATTGACCCCTTTTACTCAATAATTCCATAGGGCGGATATTAGAAATGCCCTTGTGGATTTTAACGAGTAGGTAGGTTCAATGTCGTTCAACGATTATTTAAACATTTTCACCTCGCTGGGGCCCCAAATGAGAACCAAGGTATGCATGCGTTTGTCACTTGATACGAGACTGTCGCGCGCCTGTGTGACGTTCGCAACGTACACTTTTGTTAGAAGTGTTGCAGCAGTTTAGGCGGATTTTTAATTGTTAATAACTAAATAACGAAGCCGAAATCGCAATTTTTTTATTCTTCATTTTCGTCTTATATTATCGTCGAGAACCACCCCTTAAATTTTCTTCCACCTGTAGGTAAACACCTTGTAGAAACGCTGTTTTTTTACAATTTACAATTTACAATTTTACTAACGTTATGTCGAAAAGCGACAACTCTAATCTTCACAAAAAAAAGCACAAATATTAAAGTGATACGTCTTAATGGAAGACATTTTAGAACAACTGTATCATGAATAGACTGCGGATCTTTATGCAAAATAAAAATGCTCTGCATCGATTCTGGAACGCAGGAATTTAATAAAAATTGATTTTTTTAAATCACATGTTAATTCAGACAAATGCCATGAAATTTTTCCACATGCACAATCATTGCTCACGTTTAGCTGTATACTAATAACAATTGCAATCAGGTAATGTAATCACTAGACTGCGGATTTCATGCATTTGTAGCAAAAATGAGTGGGTGCATTTTAAAACAATAGAGAAGTAAAATTATTTTAAAAACACCAAAATGTCTTATTTTCAACTTGTTACAATGTATACAGTAAGAATAAAATATCTGTCTGGCTCCTGTCCCTTGTAATAGCAGCAGCCAACTTTGGGCATACAAATCCGCAGTCTAGTGATTAGTTTAAATGACACTATTAAAACACACCTAATTGCAACCGTTAGCTTTGAATTGATAAATGCTTGGAGATGTTCTCTCTACCGCGGCTCGAACGACACTGATTCTCCGCAAGATTTTTCTGAAGAATTTAGGGAGGGTATTATGCGTGTCAAAAATGCACGCTGTAACACGCATAGTAGCGTGAAAGGTCTTGACTAGTTGTCCATATATTGGCGAGCGTAGTAGGTAGCCGCCACAATTTTTCATCCTTTAAAAACAACATTACAATATTCTTGAATTTTTCTAATCTTTTGCCGTTTTACATATGATCCAGCAAATTTCTTGGTTGCCCGTAGTCCTGTCTTATGTAGTCCTGTCGAAATCCAAGTTTTAATTCTAGGAGATGATTGGTTCAAAAGTTAGAAGTGTTTAAAGTTGTCCGATTTTCAGTGTCTTTGACAGGTAAGAGGGCCGCTCACCTCATTGTCTAGTTGTTCTATTGAAAACGTTCATTCGAGTTGAAAATTTTTTATTGAATTCCTGCCTTCATGAATTGCTCCTGTGAAAGAGGCAAATTCGCTGACAATCGTGAATCCGATATTCCATGTTACACGGATAACGTTTACGAGAAACGCCATTGTGTCGCAGCTCGTTGAGAACGAGCCGGCACGAGGGTTTTTTGCGAATCAAAGGCATAAAAGGCATAAAACAACCGCGGGCAGATGGTGAAATTATAGCGGGTGACTGTGTTTGCAGCCATCGGTCCCGAATTCTGGCAATAACAGGCCGGTAATGGACGATCAGGCGGTCATCTGAAATTGTTTTACAAATGAGTCAACTCGGCCGGCAATAGATCAATTCGGTCGGCAATTTGCTGGCCACTTTCGACCCCCCACCCCCTGTTCACAGTAAAAACTCGCGTCGACGCGATTTATGTGTCGCGCGGATCGATTTTATTTCATCGTCGGATTCTCGTTACATCGTAAACGGGAATGGAGGAATCATCGGGTCCGACGACAATTATTTTCCTTCCGGCGCGGCGCGGGGCGCGGGGTGGCTCGTCGGCTTGACGGCGCGGTGCCCGCTTAATTGACGTTCGGCGCGGGCTTCGAAACTTCATTCCACTGTATGGAACTTAACAGTCAAATTCGCTTCGATTACGAAACTCCCTCCTGACATTTCTAATTCCGGCGGATCGGAAAAGCAGAACTTCGAAGCCCGCGGCCTAGTCGAATCAAATCGAGTCGAGTAAGATCGAGTTGAACTCGCAAGTCAAATATGTATCAAGAATATCATTTTCATGGCCGCTCGATAACAAAAGTTGTTGAACCTTTTATGCATCATGGACAAAAGATAGATTTAAATATTCGCAAATCAGATCGTTTGGTGCAATTATAAAAAAGTTATTAGTTTTTGAAAGGTGTACGATACACCCACTGTACAGTGGATAACAAAAGTAAGTTAATACTCATAATTTCTATAATGAAATCACGATAACAGTAATATTTATTCACTTATAAAAATAAACAAGTTGATTACATATTTAATGGTAATGCTGAAAACAAAGGTGTTGGACAGTGTTATTAAATGATACTTTAACTTACTTTTGGCACACCAAATTTTGTATATTTAGTATAGAAAGATCAATATCTTGATAAATCTTCAGATCACTGTGATTATCGTGATAAATTTTGTTTTCAACATTACCATTAAATATGTAATCAACTTGTTTATTTTTATAAGTGAATAAATATTACTGTTATTGTGATTTCATTATTGAAAATATGAGTATTAACTTACTTTTGTTATCCACTGTATATAATATCAAAATATACTATCTTACTAATACGACGCAATCAAAATCCCAGGACGCGTTTCGAACTGTTTCTTTATCCTCTTCTACAGATTAGGGAAACCAATAAAACTTAATGGTTTCATTTCAGGTTCATTATTATATTGCATATAAGTGTTACAAAAATTTTGAAGATGGATTACAATTAGCCAACCCTTAGCCATCATTTTTTAAAAGATTATTTCTTACAAACGTCTTTTATTCATAACACAACGTAAAGTTACGCTATGAACTGATGTACTATTTGATCTTTCTAATATTCGCTAACAGATTCGCTTGTAATTAATTTCCTACTGAATTAAAAAAATTTTTTTTTTTTAATTGTTTATTGGGACATTTTGACATAGTATGGACGTAGTTTTAAATCGATATGAAGCAGTGACTTTTTCCATTTTTGTCCATGGTTCGCGACACTGTACTGTACATACACCGCACAGTGGGCAATTAGGTCGAAACTCGATTCAAAATCAAAGAACTTTCGATAGAAATGAGGTAGAGCGATGAAATTTTTTACAATTAAAGCTGAAACTTTGCAGAATATGGGAAAAATAGGGAGATTATGGTAAAAACGTTTTTTAACGTGAGAAAATTCGTTAAACTTGCATAATTTCAAGAAAATTGAGGTTTTTCCAATACCACGCGCGGAAAAAATTTTGTTTGACCATGCTGTCATTTCGCGTAGACTTTTTCACGCTGATTTCAAATCGGGTCTCAAAATTTGTCTACGACCTCAGGATTTTGCAAGAAATTGATTTTTGTGAACAGAACTAATGTAATCATTTTTTCGTTGAAATGATTTGATAACCCACTAGTTTGAAGGTATATTGTATTCTCATATATAAAACACATTAAAAATGATCATAGTGAAGTATTTGAACGTTTACTTAACGTATATCGCTTGACGAACGATCAGTTGGCGTATCGCTGCGATTGTCGCTGGCACTCATTGTAGGCTATGTGTGACTGTAATGTAATTTAAATTAGATATCTATTTTCCATAATTATATTTTCATTTACACGGGAAGTAAGGTAAGTATTTCATCATTTTAACTTACTTCTCATCAACGAATTTTGTAACTACTGGTGATAGCGAATTACATTAATTGATGTATTTGTGATTCATAAATAATGAAGACATTCATTATTAGAATCATTCATTATTTACAATTTTCAAATACACGTATGGTTTATAATTTCCTACATGTGTATATAGATATAAGTAAATATACAGGGTGTCCCAAACTAAGTGTAAGTCCCGGAAATGGGAGGTTCCTGAGACCATTCTAAGAGACATCTTCCTTTGCACCAATGTCAACTGCGGCTTTGTTTAGGAGTTATTAATGAAAAACACGGACCAATCAGAGCGCGCCCTGGGCCGCCGCGTCGCGCCGCGCCGGCAAGCGAGTGTCGGTGGTACGCCGTGACATCGCAACGAACAAGAGTTTCTCGATTATGTGAATGCTCTCCGATTTCAATGAGCTTTGGATATGTGGTCAAGATCATTATTCTGAACAACATTTCTCTTTAGACTTTTTGGCGATCGGCTTTAGTTTACGAGATTATCGCGAGAAACTTTACTTGTAAATCCATGGGATCGATGTACTACTAGCTTCTATCCGATTTCAATGAGCATTAGATATGTGGTCAAGACCATTATTCTGAACAAGATTGGCTTTAGTTTACGAGGTTATCGTAAAAAAAAGAGAAGAAGCAGAAACTGATTGTATCAAAAACTCACGTATTCAGCCGTAAATCCATTTCTCCCAATCACTGTTCACATTTGTCAACACATAGTTATGCACTAATAATAATTGCCATATCCCTTGTACTGCTGCACAAATCACAACAATCAGGTAATGCAATCACTAGACCGCGGATTTCATGCATTTGTAGCAAACATGAGTAGGTGCATTTTAATACAGTAGAGAGATTAAAATAATTTCAAAACACCATAGTATTATTTTCAACTTCTTAAACTGATCACAGTGAGAATCAAATATCTGTCTGGCTCCTGTCCCTTGTAATAGCGGCAGCCAACATTAATTTTGCATAAAGATCCGCAGTCTAGTGATTAGTTTAAATATCACTATCAAAAACACAGCTAATAGCAACCGTTAGATTTGAATTGACAAGTCTTTGGAGATGTTCTCTCTACCGCGGCTCGAACGACACTGATTTTCCGCAAGATTTTTCTAAAGAATGTAGGAAGGGCATTTAGAGTGTCGAAATTCGAAATGCACGCTGTAGCACGTTTACGAAAACGACGGGACGGTTAGACGAAAAACAGAACGCGAGAAGGACCGCTATAAGATTTACAGTAAACACATGTTTAGTTTTTCCTGCAGATTGGTACGCAGAGTCGATGGGTAACTGTTCGAAAACGTCATCCGTCCTTTTACCCAGCAAGGGGTAAAAATGTCAGGTCAGCGTAGCATCCCTATTGTCCTATACCTTCCTTAAGAAACTTTCTAAAAAAAGGACAGACGACGTTTTCGAACGGTTACCCATCGACTCTGCGTACCAATCTACAGGAGAAACTAAACATGTGATTGCCAGCGGTCCTTCTCGTATCCTGTTTTTCGTCCAACCGTCCCGTCGTTCTCGTGCTACAGCGTGCATTTCGAATTTCGACACTCTAAATGCCCTTCCTAAATTCTTTAGAAAAATCTTGCGGAAAATCAGTGTCGTTCGAGCCGCGGTAGAGAGAACATCTCCAAAGACTTGTCAATTCAAATCTAACGGTTGCTATTAGCTGTGTTTTTGATAGTGATATTTAAACTAATCACTAGACTGCGGATCTTTATGCAAAATTAATGTTGGCTGCCGCTATTACAAGGGACAGGAGCCAGACAGATATTTGATTCTCACTGTGATCAGTTTAAGAAGTTGAAAATAATACTATGGTGTTTTGAAATTATTTTAATCTCTCTACTGTATTAAAACGCACCTACTCATGTTTGCTACAAATGCATGAAATCCGCGGTCTAGTGATTGCATTACCTGATTGTTGTGATTTGTGCAGCAGTACAAGGGATATGGCAATTATTATTAGTGCATAACTATGTGTTGACAAATGTGAACAGTGATTGGGAGAAATGGATTTACGGCTGAATACGTGAGTTTTTAATACAATCAGTTTCTGCTTCTTCTCTTTTTTTACGATAACCTCGTAAACTAAAGCCAATGTTGTTCAGAATAATGGTCTTGACCACATATCTAATGCTCATTGAAATCGGATAGAAGCTAGTAGTACATCGATCCCATGGATTTACAAGTAAAGTTTCTCGCGATAATCTCGTAAACTAAAGCCGATCGCCAAAAAGTCTAAAGAGAAATGTTGTTCATAATAATGATCTTGACCACATATCCAAAGCTCATTGAAATCGGAGAGCATTCACATAATCGAGAAACTCTTGTTCGTTGCGATGTCACGGCGTACCACCGACAGTCGCTTGCCGGCGCGGCGCGACGCACAGTGGTTCCAAATCCCCAAAAGCTGGCCAAAACCCCTAAACGTACTTCAATTTTTCCAAAAATTGGTATCCCATGGTTTTCGGGTCCGCTGATTACAAATCTGGACTCAAAATTCGAAAAAACAAAATGGCGGGTCCAATATGGCGAACGCATACGTTAAAAATTTGTTAGTTCTGTTCAAAAATTAGTATACTATGGTGTTCGGGTCCGCTGAGTACAAATCTGGACTCAAAATTCGAAAAAACAAAATGGCGGATCCAATATGGCGAACGCATACGTTAAAAAATTGTTACTTCTGTTCAAAAATTGGCATTCCGAGGTGTATCGTACGTATTGCGACCACAAAGCACAAGAAGATGCTCGGAAACTCATTTGAGTTGCATACGATAATGCATCATCTGAAAAATTTGCCCGAATATCTGCTGTCTTTCTTCGCTTTGATCTTTCGCTGGGGTTTCAAATTCTAAAGAAGGACGGCCAATGATGTTCGCATGATTGTCGCTGTCTGCAGGTATACGGAATGCAACAGATACATTAAGCCACGTAGCAAACTTTTTAAAAAAGAAATCTTCCGTTCTCTTTACACTTCGCCATTTTGTCTTAATTTTAGAAATTAAAATCCCTAATGCGATCTTTGTTTCATGATTTACATCAATTAATTTCCCGTGCTGTTCGAATATCTGATTCTGAAGGTGTTCAGATATTATAGTAATATCACTATTCAAATAACACTTAATTATTTGAAAAATCTGTTTTCTCGTCAAACGGATTTCGCTATCACGAGACCCTGAAAGTAAATAATAGAAATCAATATTTGAAACATTTTTTCTAAGAATTAATTAAAAAGTTAATTAATTACTTCTATAAATTAATTTACTTAGACCTGTCTCTCCCTTAAAGGTCGCTTCCTCTCTAGCTCTCTTATTAAAACGTTTATATCTCGGTAACAAATTAACGCAAAATAATGTTATTATATTGTTTTGAAATTGTCTGAATGTCAGCTATAAGAATATATGAAAAAAATAACATTTTTTTTCAAAAATTGACCCATGACCTTCGCAGGACGTTTCAAGGTCACTAATAAGTCAAACGCATACCATCGTCAAATGTGTTCCTTCAGACCGTAAAATTTTTATTTGAAACATTTTTTAGTATCATTCATACTTTCCGAGGTATTTTGGTGAAAGCTAATAAAATGCTTACACTGAGTTATATAAAATGGTGGTACGTGAGAAATGGCGCGAATTGGCAATTAAGATTTTAGATTTTGCAAGATAATAGTATAATCTAAGACCCTATGTAAGTTATTTGCTGGAGGTGTGTGGAGGTTTTAACTTATCACTACATCTTTAAAATGTATGCGTCAAAATTTACGTTCCCCTTCCGTGTAATTGTTAACCGGTTAACATTAACAATTCAGCACTAAAAACGATTGAACTTACCTCCACAAACTGTATCCATTATGTAGTATAAAAATCAGTACCTTCCAATATAACTTATACACTTTGCATTGAACTTACCTCCACAAACTGTATCCATTATGTAGTATAAAAATCAGTAGCTTCCAATATAACTTATACACTTTGCACTTATATTTCGTACGTACGCTCAGGCGCGTGAAAAATGCCTGTCTAACGAAAGCGAAGTTTCGACTACGATTGCAACTCAGGTAAAAAAATGCAAGCATTTTCCCGTTTACCCCACTACGGAGTCACTATTAGAGTACCCATCCCAATGGGTAAAAACGTCCTAGCTCATAATTCATTTTTGGGGTTTTGGCCAGCTTTTGGGCGTTTGGAACCACTGTGCGACGCGGCGGCCCAGGGCGCGCTCTGATTGGTCCGTGTTTTTCGTTAATAACTCCTAAACAAAGCCGCAGTTGACATTGGTGCAAAGGAAAATGTCTCTTAGAATGGTCTCAGGAACCTCCCATTTCCGGGACTTACACTTAGTTTGGGACACCCTGTATAATAATATAAATACAATGTAATATAATGTATATAAGTTACGTTAAACTTTTTTATGTGTTCGTGCTTGTCGTGTCTAATAAATGACGAATGGAAGTTCTCCAAATGAATATTAGTAGGTAACTGAAATGACGAATGACAAATAACCGAATACATAACGATTACTTAATGATTTATTCGGTAGTCTTATTCAAATAAAATGTTATTCTAGTAATACTATACACTATCGCACACTATATTATTCAAGATAGCAACTTAATAAATAGAAATTTCGTTTTTCTGTTTTCAATGTTAATATTTTATTTAAATGTTTAAAATAGAAGTTATTTCACGCTATGGCTTGTTTGAAAGTCGATATTTTATTAAAAGAAATTACATATGTACTTCAACTTTATAACATTATAACTGATGGTAAGAGAAGTTCATCGTCCCTGTATAGTATGGCTTTGGAATGGCTATTAAGCTTCTAATTAATACGTGAAGAATCGAATTTTATAAAAGTTTACTTCATTGAGGGTGGTGGTGTTATTGGACACTTTTTAGATGTCTTACAGTATGTTTTACATTCCCTCAGAAAATCAATATATACTTTGCAAATAGTGTGCGGTTCTGTAATATTCTTTAAAATCACTTCACCATTCCTGACGTACTGATCAAACGGTATGTTCCACACTTCTTGCATTTGGAAACCGTCACATACTTTTATCATTGCCCTGCGTATAAGAAATTTTCATTAATTAACACCGACTTTTACATGTATCCCATAATGTAACTATAATTCTAAGTTCATTAACACTCCCTTTTTTAACCTACACTCTACGTACAAGTGTGCAAATACACCCAAAGCTAATATGGAAAATTTCCAAAGTTCTCTCAGGAATGCTATGTACTATATGTGATATGTTTCACACAGAATATCAAAAAACGTTTTACCTAAATCATTAAATTTACATTTTTTATTTACACAGAATGTTTAGACATTGACACACAAATCTCATCATTATTGATCTACAGCATTGTCTTCTAATCAAAAACGTTTAATAATATTTTAACAATAACGAAACACAATTATGTTTGGAAATAAGAAAAAAGAATTTTTGACCCTTGTAGCTGACGATTATTCTAATACAGGTCTGGATAACTGCTGCTCCAAGAGTCGATGACGCAGAATCGGCTACAGTATTCCTTCGGATGATGTGACTTTCATCTATGCGGATCATGTTACATTTTTATCCCCACTACTAGGGGGTTCCCCCTTGGTTATCGTGCGGTCGATCACGCTACAAAGAAACACGATCCGGAATATCGGTGAGGCAATACTAATGCAGTGATGAAACTTTCTTAATATTAGTTATTTCGTTCAGTGTAGCCAGGTCGAGAAAATCGAGGGGAATTAAGTACCCCCTCTCTGATGACCAGTCCAGTCTACGGCACGGGAACCGTGGTCTACGGTCTTACAAGGGAAGTTACCCAACCGTAACACGCCGATTTTAATGAAATTTTGGTATGATATAAAACTCAAAAAATATTTGACACGTATTTTTTTATAGCGGCCGCAATTCATGTAAAGGGGGTGAAAATAGCTCTCAAAGTTGGGGTGAAAAATCGATTTTCTTGAATATATTCTGCAGAATGTAGCTGTCGCAGCTCTATGAAAATAGCTACATGCGCAGCTGCATGCTTCCAAATAATGCGAATTACGCTTCGTAAACGTAAAAATAGGACTTTTAAGGGTTATCGCGGTCTAGATTGATCTTTTATCTAGCGCTTTTGACTTTTGAAAAATTCCAATACTGGAAAAACGAGTCTATCCCCTTAAAGATGCGAATTCGCTTCTTGGTTCTCGGAGCTCTATGTAAACACAACAGGTCAAAGGCCCAGTGCCTTCGCTTCCAGGCCTCGTGTGTTGAGCTGTTTAAATTTTAAGACCCGAACTCGCTTCGACGCCTCGCATTATGTGAGCTGTTTGAAGAACCGATCACTGGAAAAAGTACCGTAGTTAGTTTCATCCATAATATCTTCATTTTTATTTCCACTTGTACAAAACTTTCCTCAATAGATTTGTGAGATTTCCGTGGTTAAAAAAGACCAAACTCGACAAAGTTTCAATCATATTTACCGATATCACAGCGAGTTGTTATCACACTTTAAATCAGTAAATATGGACCGAATTATGCCGTATTTAGACCCATTTTAGTTAGAAAAATCTCACACATACGTTGGTGAAAGTTTTGTAAAAAAAGAAGGAAAAATAAAAAACTTTCCTATTTGCATTGACATTCGTCTACTCCCTCTGTCGTCTACGCGCTGTCCTTCTCTACGATTGGCACACGTCAAAGAAAGTAGTACCTCTACGCTTTCTGAGACTCTATACCCCGAGGTTGTCACATCATCCGAAGGAATACTGTACTCCCACTATCGTCTGGCCTGTCGCGACAGGCCGACCCAGAATTGTTATGCCCCACGCATTCCCCACGGCACCGGCCGGGTCAAATGACGCGTTTCGTCTCTGTCGTGCATGTGTGCAGTATTGGCAGAGAGAGGGTATTTTTCCCTTAATTTGTGCTCCCTCCCCTCATCTGGCGACTCTGGACCAGGGTTGCCATATTTTGCGGGAACCAGTCCCCTTACCGCTGCGCCCCTCGCCCAGATGCGCCGCGGAGCCCGCCCCACTCTTCCCACTAACACTGACGCGTACCGCTATAGTCTGTCCCAGTTAAGAAGGGACTTGTTTCGCGCAGCTCGACTGATCGCAGCGCCTTGCTGCGAGCCTCCCAATTCCCCCCATTGGCTCATGCCCGTTGTGCATTGGGAATTCTACCAATCAGGGCGAACCTGCGCAGCGAACGACGCAAACCGGTCGTTATCCAGGTCCCTTCTTAACTGGGACAGACTTTAACTTAGCTTGCTCCACGCGGTACGCGTCAGTGTTAGTGGTAAGAGTGGGGCGGGCTCCGCGGCGCATCTGGGCGAGGGGCGCAGCAGTAAGGGGACTGGTTCCCGCAAAATATGGCAACCCTGTTCTGGACTGATCCGCATCAGCGCGAGAGAGGTGTTTCAGCTTGCCGTAAGCCGTAAGGCAGGGATGGGCATTTTTGCCTCAATTGAGGCAAGACTGTCTACACCACAGCACCCACTGCCTCCCACCAGCTCCACCGTTACCATGGAGAAAGAACGCGCTTCGCCCGTAGCGAGCAGTACACATGTCTCGCGAAGGCTTCGCGCATCGCGGCCTATGCGACGAAGGCGCGCGTTGCATGGAAGAGAGGTTGGTGGGAGAAGCAGGCATTTGAGGGGCCCCACCCGTGCCCATCCCTGCCATAAGGCGTAAGGCAAGTAAGGCGAGCTCCTACTTCCATCTCGTGCTAGCTGGCCGGGTGGGGGTAACCGATTCTACGGATATGACGTATTTTATCATTGTATTTGACTTTCTCGTTGCTGGAAGTATTTTCTACATTGAAATTATGAATAATTACAACGATAGACATTTGAATTATTTGAACGAATAATTTTTGATCGTCACCTGTTGGTGCAAGCCACGTGGATTACCGCATAGTCGCAGTCGCGTGCCAGGTACCAGCTTTCGAAGAATAGTCTCCTGCCTACCCCACGGCCGCGATACTCTTTGCTTACCGCTAGGCTGGTTACCTCGAACACCCTCGGTATACAGAACCGTTCGTAAATATTAGGTTGACCGGCTATGTAGCTGTAGAAATACATGACCTCCTTGAGAGCGGGTGATTCCATTTTTTCTGCTAGCCCCCTCAAAATAATTGGATCCGATGGGTACACAACCGTGTTCAAGGATGCGCCGATCACGCATCGGTCCCGAGTTTCGGCGATGATCGACAGGCCCGCCTTCACTTGGTCGTACATTATCTCTCGCCAGGATGGCGGCGCGATCGCGGGGACATTACATATACTTTGAATTGATGGTTCACCATGGTAAAACGCGTCGCACATGAAGTCCGTCACGTTTTCGTAGTCAGGCGGCAGCGCCAAACGTGTTGTGAAAAATGGACCTTCCTGTATGAATGAAACATACAGTCAGACTCATTATTGATGGCACACGCTTTTAATCCGAATCATGTTTTTATAAATGGACCAAACGACTTCAGGTTCCTCTTCAAAGTTAGATTGGTTAATTTGTACTCGAGAACGCGTAATGAAAACCGTGGAAAAATTGCGCTTAATCGAAATAGCGGAAAAAAATAAGGTAAATATTTATAAAAGGGGACCCAGCTCCGATGACCTTGCATGTAGCAAAAACTACAAATAAAGCGACAAAAACTGCATACTTATTAGCAAGATTGTCCCCCAACACCGGTGGTCCTGGACATCATGCAATTTGATGTTTAAACATGTTTAAATAGTCATAATGTATTAATATTGGATATCGCTGTATTCGGGAAGGTCTACAGAATCTTTTGCTATAAATAACAATTCAATATCTTTTGTAATAACACCACAATATTTGTTTAAAGTTGAAAAATATGTTTTTTTCAAAGTCATGTTTCTCAAAAACTGTGCGTCTAGGAAAAAAATTAAGAACAGATTCGGAATCAGCGCGAAAAACTCTATAAGAACCACCCAACAATAGTTGTGGAACAAATCAGGTGTTGGACAGTGTATTAACGGAGATATATAGGTGTACCCATTTAAATATCACACCCTGTATATGTAGAGAATAGCTGTTCATAATCATGTACTTGACCAGAAGATTTCAAAGCCACCGAAATTGGAAAGGAGCCTTTTGTAAATAATGAACAAACTTTTTTCAGATTTAATTCTCATAGATCAATATTTAACCATATTATTATTAAAATGTTCAGTTTAATTTTCCGTACGAACGTTGGCAACAAATACATAAACTCCAGTCTCTAGTCTGTTTATGATGATCGAAAAAAGTTGAAGCTTATTTGCAATCGTCGCTGTTGCAATAAGATATGTACATTGTTATTTCGTCTATACTTAGTATGTATCTATCCAAGCAAGACAGGATTACGCTATGTGCCACATTTTTTTGCGTGGGCCAGTGAAAACCCGCCTTGTGAAAGAGTAACACTTCATTGACGATCGTGTCACGTTTGACGCAGAGTCCCCTAAGGGTCATACGCAGTAAAATTTTACACATTTTAAACATTCTCGCCGGAATTTAATTAAAACGCCTTACGGAATTTCATTTGCCACAAGAATCTTGAATATTGAAACTCCAAATGAAGCCGAACAAAACCAGATGAACTGCTGACGAGAGCAATTTAACGTTAAATGTAACACGGGTTATGGATGACTGAAATATTGAAATGTTCACCAGATATTTTCATAATATTCCATCATTTACATTTCAGTGCATGTTTGCTATTGAACTGTAAACATTTCGACATGAAATTACATGAATTCTAAAATTCTATATTACAAGTAACTTCAAAGGGCATTAAATTCAATTTTTTGTTTCACTAGTTTTTTTTCAGAGTTTAATGTGCTTATGGTCAGAGTCGCCAGATTATGACTTGTCTCACTCTAACCTTCCTCTTCTACACTCCGTGACAAAACTATAAGACATGTGCGAAATTCGATGAAAATTCTATGTCAGTCTTGAGTTATGTCTTCCTTCATACATAGTGTCATTGCTTACATTATATACATAGAAGTATATTAGTTCTATGAAATATATCGAAGGCTACAATCCCAAGAAGTTGGAAAATGTATGTAAACATGCTATTCTTGTCGCGACAAAATTATAAGACAGTATAAAAACTATAAGCTTTTCGTCAGTCGATCTTATATTCTAATCGCAGTCACAGTGTTAGAAGTAACTGTGTACTTAAAATTAAACATTTGTAGTTTTGTTCTTACATAATATAACTACAATGCCGCGTGGGAAAAAGCTGACAGACAGTGAAATAAGAGTGATCGTAAATTTAAAAGAAAAGAATACTTCTATTTCAGAAATTTCGAGAGTGGCTGGGCGAAGTCGATGTGCCGTGCTCAATTATTTAAAAAGTAGAGAGAATTATGGAAAATAAATCCTAGTTAACGTCCAAAAGCGACAACCGAGCGACAACGACGAGCCATTCTGAAGGTAACGTCGAATTCTAGCTTGACAGCATGGAAAATTGCAGCGCAAACTGGCGTTCACACCAATATTCGTAATGTGCAACGGATAATTAAACGGGCCAAACATTTAAAAAGACGAAAATTGCAGAAAAAACCGCCACTTACGAATCGACACAAAGCAGCCAGGGAAGATTTTGCGGAGAGACATCTCCAGTGGAAAAAAAGTGGAGAAAAGTTATTTTTTCAGATGAAAAACGTTTCAATTTAGATGGACCGGATGGTCTTTCATATCATTTATTTTCATGATTTGCGGAAGGAAGAATTGCATTTATCAAGGAGGCAAATGGGAGGCGGCATCATGGTATGGGCCGCAATAGGGTACCACGGGGGAGAACCGATTTAAAATTTATTAACACCAGCATGAATGCAATTAAATACATAGAAATATTAGAAGAACAAGTAACGCTACATGCAAGCACTATTGCATGTGAAAATTATATTTTGCAACACGATAATGCCGCTGTGCATACAGACCGTAATATACAAATTTCACCATGGCCTGCGAGTTCTCCAGATTTAAATATAATAGAAAACATCTGAGGAATTTTAGCACGTGCTGTATATGGAAATCGGAAACAGTTTTTGTCGGTGAAAGAGTTGAAAGCCCGTATTGAAGAGAATGGTGGAAATTAAGTCAAGATCAAATAAAAAATTTATATAAATCGATACCGCGACGATTAATTGAAACTATAAAAAATAAAGGTGGCACAACACATTACATACTACTAAATAGAAAAAAGTATTTCTCATTAACTTCCACCGACTTTTTCTTACGAAATATATACATTGCCTTATAGTTTTGTCGCACCTTATTTGATCAAAAATTTGAAATTTTAATGAAACTTTTTTCAATCTAATTCAACAACATTGCCGCTATGGAAATGTATGTACTGTAGTTGATTCTTTGGATTAATAACGAAAACTTTTACGAAAAAAATAGTATTAATAAAATATTAGCTAAAATCGCAGGTGTCTTATAGTTTTGTCGCGGAGTGTACGTCGCTATTCTTCCACGCTATACCAATCCTGGGTCCTCCTCACTAAACTTTTGTGGAGCGTAGGTGGAGGGTGGAGAGACTATAGGGAGTGTATAGTGTATATGTACATAGCAGGCCGAATCCTCACAGTCAAGCGAGGCAAAGCACGGTAGGGGCAATATGAAATAATTGATAGTGGGAGAACCGGTACACTGGTAGTGGGAGCAGTGTCGCCAGATGAGAGCCAGGCGGCTCTCACACATTCTCCTCCTTTTCCCTTTCACTCTTTTCCATTCCAGCACCATGCACACACTCCAACGTCCCCCCACTAAGCCGTAGACCACGGTGCCCGTGCGGTCGAGTGGTCTGGTCATCAGAGAGGGGGTACTTAATTCCCCTCGATTTACTCAGTCTGGCGACACTGCTTCAAAGGCCGAGCCGAACGTAGAGAATGACAGCGCCTGAAAAAAGAGAGACCTCGCGCGGGCCTTTTAACTTTAACTATGCCGGCGACTGCGACTCTCCGCGTCTCTTTCTTTCCCATACGCTGTCCTTCCTTGCGCCCGAAACTTGCATCGTCAATTAAACCACTAAATACAGTTGAAATTATATCGTATTTAGTCTCTTTTAATCAGAATAATAATTTAATAAAAAAATAAGTAATAATATAAAAGATTAAATATTGATGTTACATTGTGGGGACGCACGGGCCTATGAACTGTGCCGACGACTGCGACTCTCCGTGTCGCATTAGTAGTGGTTCACACCGATATACCCGAGCCGAGATCAGATTACTACAGTGGAGGGGATATTTTTTCTGCGTTTATCGGCTACAGCTTTTATGCGTGTATAGGGGATTTACTGTACACTGAGAAGAAAAAGTAGTTACTTCAATAACACGCGTGTTATTGTAATTTTTTTACTTCGATGAATATCAATGTATTCTTTTCAATAGTATGCAATTTAGAAGCAAATCGTGATGTATTTGAATTGCCTTTCATGAAATGATTGAAAATACTATTCGATTCAATACCGTACATTATTATTCGTAATATTTCTCTTTTTCCTTCAATCAGATATGTTGTTAAAAAAATTTGAGAAATGTATTGATTTATACTGGAATTGGTTTGAGGCCATATCTTATTTTTTTGAAAACATTGATGTCAAGCTATTCGCTTATACATATGATTGGCGGAAATGAGTTTTGCTATTGAAATTCAATAGTATTAAATATTAAAATAAGTTCATATGATGACAGGATTTTTTTCTCAGTGTACTATTCGAATGGTCGGAAACGCTGGTAGGCACTAAGAACAGGGGAAAGAAACAGTGTGTGGCCCAAAGTCGCCAGATTAAGTCTTGTGTGTCCCCATTCTACCTTCCTCTTCTAAGATCCCCCCCCCACCCCCCGCTTCCGACAAGGCCAGTCACGTGGCGCGTTTTATCTCTTTGGTGCCTATGTTACAATGTCACGTGACTAATCCTGTACTGACAGAGAGAGGGTAACTTGCCCCCCTCAATTCGAGTTAATTCCCCTGATCTGGCGACTCTGCTTATAATATTCAGCAGCAAAAGTAATCGTCTACCCTTCAAAAATAAATAACTTATAAAATTGGCTCAAATGGCATAATTTTTTTGAGATGTTAGGATTCACATATATTCGGTTGGCAAGAAAGTAATTTCGGTATTTTAAAGTGAAGTAAAACCCAATTTCTGTTTTTTTATTCAAGCGATGAACTTTAATCAATAAAATATTTTCTTATTTATTCTTTTTGGCAAAAAATCATCGAACAAAATAGCAAATATCTTATTCATTAAAGTTCATTGCTTGAATTAAAAAATTGGGTTCTATTTCACCTTAAATACCGAAGTTACTTTCTTGCCAACTCAATATTAGGTAATTTATAAAAACAACTAATTAGAAATTAACATTGCCCGGATATGTGAAGGTCGCAATTTTTAGCTAGTCATATACAAAGCACGAAGCCATAAGCATTGAACTATGCATAAGAATCATTAAATTTTGGGCTTAGTATTGATCTCCCGCAGTTTCTCACATTTTTTACCACTTTTAATTATCTATAGCTCGAAACTTTGTGCACGCATACAACATACTTAGATCTATAGACTATTCTAACCTCAGACGGCCTCAGTCATGTACGAAGATCGGGTACCTTCGGCACCTCGCTAATTTCGCATAATTTCATAATGTTATAGCTGGCGTCAAGACGAATCCAACGACCTACTTTTTTATGACCCTGAGCCCATAAATAACGCTGCAATATTTTATTCCCGTTTTTCGGCCCACTGTGTGACAGTGGCGCGGCGCGGCGTAGGCGTAGGGCGCCGCCGAGCAGTTCCCCACAAACTTCGGACGTAGATACGGTCCTGACGAAACTCGCACATGCGCGAAAAAAGCGCCTTACCTACCATCACTGACTTAGATCTAGAAAAGGTATGTTTAAAACTTGTATTTTTGTTATTACACATTACCTAGCACATTAATGCTGCTAACGTTTCAAAAAACCTCAAACCGCGTTTGATCCAATTTTATAAAAGTTATTCGTGTTTAAATAAGGGTGAGCAAATACTTTTGGGGGTGACTGCATTAACTACGAATGCACAGGTCCGCTGTTCCTTCGTTCGTTGTTAGCAAATTCGCATAGGTTATCCGAATGTTTCACTATCGGAGCTGAACGATCGTATTCAAATGAACTCACTTCACATTTCGTCTGCAGTTTAAAGCTTGGCCTCGTCAAGTGGAAATTAGCCTGCCGATTCCCAATTCTCTGACAATTCGGCGTGGCTTTGAGGCCTTTCAGAATAGACCACCTCCTGAATAATATTAGAATCGACATAGTCATATCCCTTCGACTCGTGCAAGCAACATCTCCATCCCAGGCTGTTACATATTGCGAATCGTTACCAACTGATCAGTGAGCGGTCAAAAGAAACGTGCACTATGAACGTTGCAATCAATGGTAGTCAAACGAGCGACTCGTATCTTAATTCACTCGCTCGGCGATCATCGCGGAAAATTAACCGGCCCCTAGACGTTCAATAATATTGTCAATATGCCCATCAATAATATTGACCAGGCGCATTGAAATGGCATATGGCCCGTTTAGAAGGGGTTCAAACGCATTGATCAATATATTGAAGCATATTGATAGAAATTTTGATTGAAGCGCATTGACAGGAGCCATATTGATGCGCGCATTGACGTTTAGGAGGTTTATTGTCAATATTTCGTCAATCTCACTAGACAATGATGCGATATGGTGCACAATTTCTCGCGCATGTGCGGGCGAAACAGTTAACGTATCTATATTACGATGATGAGGTAGCAGAACCCTGAGGCAATTGTACTGGCAGGAATGTACCGAAACAATCTGTTCCGGACAAAAAGACTCCAGGACATGTCCTACGAGTTACAAAATATACAGAAATACACATGTTATACATTCATTTTTCAAAATCAAACCGTACCAAATTTTTTAAAATTCTGCGGGGTGCTCAAGGCACCCCATTTTATCTACTTTACTAAATATATATAAAGCAAAAAAAAAAATCTTGCACCATATCGCATCACGTTCAGGCAAAATGGCTAGTGTACTAGATGATAGTTATAGACGATTCCGACGCGGAACGAGAATTTACTACTATGCTTATTGCGTTATACCGTGATTGTCCAAAATAGATTACGCATCACGGTATCTTTTTGTTCAATGTTGGCCCTAATTAGCTCCAATAGATAATTAAAGGACGCTTCATCCATGCGGAGGAAATTTTTATAATCGTTTAATAAATGTTCATGAGTATAAAAGTGTTCTCAGTTTATACACTCTTTAGACCAGCGTCTGCTTCTTTTTTTTAATTTTTTTATTTCACACACTGCCAACGTTAAAAGAAACACCACATCTGTATTGGAAACCATTTTAAAAAGTAAACCTCTAATTTGAAAATCGTAACAAATGTGTCACAATGCGCAGTCGCCGTATTGATAGCTAGATTGACGAGATTATATTGAAGCGTATTGACGGGAGTTTCAATATTATTGTCAATCTACATTTTGACAATATTATTGAACGTCTAGGGGCCGCTGTAAACTCCGGAGAACTGTCGCATATCGATCTGACATATTCATCGCATAATACGAAATTCGTATTAAAAGTGGTCGACGATCGTGCACCGTATCGCATTAATATCACGATAAAATATTCACCGAAAATTAATTCGACAGCCGGTCGTGTGTGTGATCAGCATCGACATGAACGCCGAGGTCAAATCATCACTCGCCGCGTGCATTTAAAATCGTTCAATGTCTCTGATCTATGTATCGATATTATTGTTTAACATCTCATTAATCAGCGCTGCGCATATTCGTATATAATTTAACACCGTACTGCTTCCATTTATTTTTACTCGTTGTTACGCGTACGTGCCATTGAATTATTTAAGAAATTACTGCTCCATTCTAACGAGTCTCTTAGAATTATTAGGTTGCTGCATAGGAAAATTTAGACTCGCCAGACTTGTCTTCCTACTGCGACGTTACCTTGCCCTTCTACAATGCTATTCCCCATGCTTCCGCCATGGCTTGGTCATGAGACGCCTCTCGTTTCTGTCGTGCATGTATAGTCCAGTCGCCAGGTCGAAAAAAGGGCGTCTACCTGGAAAGTATTCCGAACTTCATGAAATTTTGACACGTCATTTAGGGGTACTCTGGGGAGTTCGAAACTGAGGAGGGGGAAAAACCACGATTTTTTACCTGTTTTTGGTATTTCGCCTATAACTCAAAAACTATGGGTCCTACGAACTTTCTTTTCATTTTTGTAAAGAGCATAAAATTTTCTTCAAATTTCACTGGTCAAACGTATTTTTTTTCCCAATAGGTACCGAGAGACAGGCGTTCAAAATTAGGAAATGTTTCTCAAATGACATTTTGAGCCACACATTGTGACATTTAGCAGGAAATTGCAAGTTTCTGGCTCATGATTTTAGTTTTCCAACATATCTACATATGATATACATACTATGAATACCCCTTACATTTTCACCCTCGGACCCCCACCCACCGAAGACGAATTTGAGAAATACGTAAAAAAATCTCTCTCGAGAAACATATTGTACTCTATCAATCTTACTTCATACGGTTGGGGGGGGGGGGGGTCCGCTGACAAGTGCCTAATGTTAGAATTGCAGTTTATTCCCTATTTAGGTGCCTGGTCATCACTTTATGACTTTATATTTTCTCATTAACCCCTAATCTCAAAGAGTAATAAATGTAGATTGGGTACGTGAAGAGTAAGAATCTATTTCTTTGATGGATATCCTGTTGGGATAAGTGTTTCATACTTGAAAGAATGGGATGAATACAGAACAGTGGCGGTGTTACCTTTTCTAGTCTTCTGGAAATATACATTCTGTTTGGAATAACCTATTGCAGTGAGAAGAACAAGGAGATTTATGTCTTCGCCTGTTATGATGACACTGTCAAAATTGTTTGACAGTGAACTCGAAGGCCCTTTTATATTTCAGAGGAAGCCACCTCTTTTTGGCGTTTTTCTTTAAACCTTCCTCCATTCGAGAACGCCAACCCATGAAACTATCTGACGACATTACACCCGGTGTTTCACTAATGATTCAGGGGCCGCGGGAATTTCTTTTCGCTGGTTAACTGGTGATTTTCTCGATTCAAATGATATTTAAGAGGAAAAGCGGGAGCCTGAAAGATCTCGGCTCCACGCTACCTACGTAGGATTCCGGAGGAACGGCCTGAACGATAACTCAAACGCTGGTCCATTCATTCACGACTACTGTACGAAATGATATGGCAGCCAGGAGACCGGTTGATTTATGTATTACTCGCGTCGCGTTTCAATGCCTCGACACACGACTACTCGGCACATGTACGATCGCGTTTACACTTTACACTTCCACGGCGTCTTTGTCTTCGCACGCGTGTTGTAAGTCGTGAATCTACAGGGTCAGTTAATAAGAACTAACATCCAACACAATGAGAAATCGAAAAAATTATGTGCAGTAATGTCCCATTCTAAATCAATACTCGGTTCTGTGTTGTGACATATTTTTTTGTGGCTTCGTTGAGCGTGCTGAACGTCGAAAAGGGCAGCATGTAAATACGGACCGTACAGCCGAAGGCGCAACAAAAGATAGCGTATCGGTGAGACAATATTAGTGCACTACTGAAACTTCTTTATTTTTTACTTATTTTTTATGAAATTTTACCAATTTATTTGTAACATTTTTCTGATTCAACAAGATACAATTTGACCCATATTGACCATTATTACAGCATAACTTACAATTTATCATATATTTAACATACGCTATATAGGGTGTCCCACGCAACTGAAACAGGCTGTACCTCCTAAACGGTCGGGATAAAGCAAAATGTTATAAGAAAAAGTTGAATGGCATCAGACGGTGCATACTACGCAACTAATTTTATGCACTTTTGTGCATCGGTGCATTAGAGAAATGCAACAGTTTGTTGTGCTCTACATAAAAGTACTAACATATCGAAGCAATTATCGAAGCTAAAATTCTGAATGATTTCGGTCTCTCGGCAAGTGTTTCGGAGTACATACCTATTTATGTTATGTTCCATTATAAATCAGAGAACTTTTAGCTTCGATAACTTCCTAACGAATAAGTTTAGGGCATAAGTATGTTAGTACTTTTATGTAGAGCACATTGCATTTTTCACATTGCATTTATCTGATGCACCGATGCACAAAAGTGCATAAAATTAGTTGCGCAGTGTGCATCGTCTGATGCCATTCAACTTTTTCTTACAACATTTTCCTCTATTCCCGACCATTTAGGAGGTACAGCCTGTTCCAGTTGCGTGGGACACCCCGTATATAGCATATGCTTAAATAAACAACATAACATCTCGAAAATTATGTTCTCGAAGAATTAGACTAGAATTTTGAAAATTATCGGAGCTACAACCCGTTGGATGTTTTTAAACGACACATTTTAATAAGAAAAGATGTGACAAATAACGTGAGAATGGTTGTATATATAAGAAGAAAGTTGTGTGAAAATAACAAAGTTAGCATCGCATTCGTATTTTAAACAATACTATAAGTTTTAAAATTTTCCCGACCGTCGCGCGGTCGCTATTTCTTTTTCTAAATATTTTTTCTAAATACAGTTGAAATTATATCGTGTTTGGTGTAATTTTAATCAGAAAACTGCCACCAATAAGTTGGTGAGAGTCCCACAAAAAATAATGAAAAATAAAGAAGTTTTGGCAGCTCCAACTTCTTGGCCCCTCGAGGGGTGTACTTACTTTCGGGAATCCCAAATATTATTCTATATCCCGTACATACATATTTCTGAAAATTCTCGGGAATCCCGAATCTTCGCGGGATCCCGTATATTTTCGGGAATCCCGGATATTTTACGGAAATCTCGAACATTTTCGGGAATCTCGCACACCCTTAACTGTTAGTAAATAAATCGCAGCGTAATCGGCCAGAGGACGTATGAAAACATTCCGTAGCATTGAAGGACCATGGTAGTACATAGCATGGCTATGTGACGGTTACAGAACCGATCTTTTTCGACTTTCCCATGAAAATCGTAGTCAAGATCGTGTCTGGCAGGAAGCGTCCATAGATAACAGAATCGTATCTCAAGTCCCTTTTGACGAAAACCGAACTCTGGTTCGGTCTAATGGAAAACGACAAAAAAACGAGAGTCTGGCACTACGCGACTTTAGATAAGTAATAGATCACCCCACTCATTTTAGGGGTATATGTATAAACCCGTGCATTTCTGCACTCGGGGCTAGTACACCGGTAGACACGCATCGCGTCACGTCGTGCTGTATCTCGAAAAGTCGATTCCTAGTTAGATCCGGCTAAAGTTCCCCTTCGAAACAACGTCAACCGTACAGATTCCGCGAGCTCGGTATAAAATCTGTTAGGCATTCCTTTACGATTGATTCGAGACCCCGCATTGCCAGTGCGTCACAACCGTGCACTTAGTTAGGTAATTATTCAATTCTATTCTCTTTGATTCATTTCTTTCGCGACATATACACAATTGTAACACACGTCTTTAATTAGAATATATATATTTGTGTTCTTTGGTAAAAAAATTCGTGTAAACTCACTAAACCCATCGTTATCGTTCCTATATCCTAATCGAATAATTGAACGTTCCCACACGATACAATCTAACCGCTCGGATTGTATCAATTAAATTATACTTGTTACGAGGCCCACTAACAATTCCTACCAAAATCATCCAACCAGAGATTTATCCAACCTAGCGGCTCCCTGACAATCGTATCAGGTTCGTCCGCATCCTAACGGCTCTCTGACAATCGTATCAGGTTCGTCCGCGTGCCTTTATTCAACCTCCCAGCGGGTTCGCTGGGGGGTTATTACGCATTGGGTTCGTCCGCGCTGTTCTACTGCATCCTAGCAGTCCACAGATTGCACCTCAGATTCACCTTCGATCATCGCACCTAGTGGCTCCCCAATTACACATTGCGTTCATCCACGAAAACTGTACTATCCTTGCGGCTCCCTGACAATCGAATCAGGTTCGTCCGCATCCTAGAAGCTCCCTGACAATCGTATCAGGGGTTCGTCCTCGCAATCTTCAATTTCTAGCGGCTCCCCAATTACACATTGGGTTCGTCCGCGCGCACTTACTAACAAATTAAAATCTTATTCCTTGCGTATAAACACCTCGCCGGCCACTCAAGCTGCTCGCGGCCCTGGCTCGTAACAGCTACTACAAGTCGCACAGGTGATAAACGTATTCTGTTTCCATATTTTAGTTTTATACGTTTTTCTGTTGGTGACCTTGAATGACCTTGAGTAATTATAGTCACTGATTTGGTAATGAAAGGGACTATCATTGTAGATGTTTAAGAAATGGTGGTTCCATTTAAAAAATGAAGGTGACCTTGATATCGCTAAAAACATTGTAATTTTTTAAAAACAAAATTTTTTTTGGTATCGTATGATGCCTATTTGACCATTCAACTTTGTCCTCAAGACATTTAATATATCTTTGAAAACAACAAAGTTGTTATCAAAAATAATGTTAGGTCACTCACCCTGCATATATTGGGTAAAGTGCCCAAATATGGTATAGTCCCCTATTATGGCACTACCTTATATCTTGTAAAGAAGAGGTCGCACTCTAATGAGAATATCCTCAAACAATAGTTTACCATGTTTACTCAACAGTGTGCAGTGCATTCGCATCATTCTATAGATTTTAGTATCGATCTTCCGTCAGTTGTGTCTCCACGTGTTTAATATCTTTGTGGTTAGATTTTCGATTGTATCTTTTTCCAGGAAGGTAAGTGATTTGGAAATGTTTGAACATATCTGTAGTTTCAGTTTATTTATATTAATGTTTGCCAACTGTTGGTTTGGGCTGAAATTCATTTTCTCTTTGTTAGTAGCTAGTATTATCAGTCCATGTGGAGTTCCCAATATGGCACTACCAAGGGTTCCCTAATATGGGTATATATATATATATATATATATATATATATATATATATATATATATATATATATATATATATATATATATATATAAATTGGTGCAAAAGTGGTGTCTCTCCGTCTTTAATAATTGTTTAAACATGTTTAAACAATCATAATTTAGTAATATTGGATATCACTGTATTCGGGAAAGTCTACAGAATCTTTTTCTGTAAAGAACAATTCAATATCTTTTATAATAACATCACAATATTTGTTTAAAGTTGAAAAATATGTCTTTTTTTCAAACTCCATTTTCTCAAAAACTCGACGTATAGGAAAAAAATGAAAAACAGATTCGGAATCAGCGCGGGAAACTCTATAAGAATCGCATAGTGGGAATCGAAATACTTTTAAAAAGTTGAAATTTGTTGGACAGTGTTTTTGAAGGAGGAAATGCATCTACAACTGGTAATTTTTGGGTCGAAAAAGAGCATTCTAAAATAATCAAAAAATGACATCAACAAAAAGTGGTTCATATTTGGGCACTTTACTCTACACTCATACTGTCTTCATTAACAATAATCGAACGAACAATTTGAATATCGATGTAAGTCTTGGCCAATGTGAACTAGGAACGGTATTATAGTGCCTCGAGATACACAGTTCGGCCAACCGTGTTTGTTTCAATTACGAGCTTTTATTTTCGTCTGGTCCGATACATGGAATGGTTGCAATTTATCGGCGCAACAATGCTCGGCATTATTAATATCCATTAATCAACCGGCCTCCGTTGGTCGACGCGCGAAACAAGCCGAGTCGGTGCATAGGCGAATCATCGGCTGCCACGTAAATAGAAACGAGAAACGAGATCGAAACAATACGTCCTGATGAACTACGGGAAATATGAAAGTATATTGTAGATCCTCGTTCCGTTTGGAATCGATGACACTCGAAATGAGAAATTCCGAGCTCGTGATGGAAAAACAGTTTCAACAGAAAACATCAGCTGGGGAAAGAACGTGATCGAAGCAAAACAAACTTTTCACGCAAAAACAGATTCCACGCAAATTGATTTTTCTTGCTAATGCGCTCCACGGAAAGCATAACAATTTTCTTCGCAGAGTCCTTACATTTTATTCCTTTCTTTACTGTGTCATCTTAACTTTTATTTCACTTTTCAATTGTCCTCATTTATTGCAACCAGACTGCAAATTTTTATGCTAACTAAAATTTATCCAAGTCTATTGCAGGAGATGGAAGTTTAGTAAAATTGCATTTTTTCTTTTAATGATTTGACAAAATGGAAAATAATGTATGGATATTAATTAAATCGTTTTAATGCCTTTTCAATTTTGTATTTGGCAGATTCATTTCTGTCACAAATGCATGAAATCCGCAGTCTACTTATAAACAAATAATTTGGGTGAGAAATCTCAATAAATGATCCGTACAGTAAAAAGTCATAAAGGAAGACAAATAAATGCTCATTAATTGATGTTGCTTAACATCATTCACAGGTTTAATCATCCATTTTTTAAAACGTATTTTTGAAAATACATCTCGTACTTTACATAATATTCATAACTAGGGGGCTCCGCCCCCTGCTCGCTTCCCTCGCCAACCCCCGCTTCGCTTCACGGTTCCGCCGCTCTCTCTCTCTCCCCCGCTCTCTCTCTCTCCCCCGCTCTCTCTCTCTCTCCCCCGCTCTCTCTCTCTCCCCCGCTCTCTCTCTCTCCCCCGCTCTCTCTCTCTCCCCCACTCTCTCTCTCCCGCTCTCTCTCTCTCCCGCTCTCTCTCTTTGAAAAATACACACTGTCACGGCGCTCAATTTTCAGTTCCCCTTCGGACGGCTACCCACTTCTCAATTTTCGGTTCCCCTGCAGAAGGCAACCCGCTCGGCGTTTTAGGGCCTTAGAAACCACAAAACTATTTTATATAATATTCATAATTCATAATAACTTCTATTTTCCGGTATAAGAACTGTTTTTCTTTTGTAGATTGTAGCGTAGTATTGAATATATATAGTGTTACGGGTCTACCGGCATACTAATGTTACGCGTCTGTCGGTATACCCGTTGTATAGAATTGTTGGAAGATTCAGGTTGGTTACAGCGTCGTAGCGATTTAGCCAGAGATAAGTTGCCTTCCTCTGAAAAGTAGCGTATTACGGTTATTGAAAGTGTGTTCATTTATTTAGCGAAATAGAGACTTCGTTACAATACAGGGTGTCCCAAAATTCGTGAAAATCCCGAAAGGGGGTGGTCCCTGAGACCATTCTAAGAGACATTTTCCTTTGCACCAATGTCAACTGCGGCTTTGTTTAGGAGTTATTAACGAAAAACACGGACCAATCAGAGCGCGTCCTGGCCCGCCGCGCCGCGCCGCGCCGGCAAGCGAGTGTCGGTGGTACGCCGTGACATCGCAACGAACAAGAGTTTCTCGATAATGTGAATCCTCTCCGATTTCGATGAGCTTTGGATACGTTGTCTAGACCATGATTCTGAACAACATTTTTCTTTAGACTTTTTGGCGATCGGCTTTAGTTTACGAGATAATCGTAAAAAAAGAGAAGAAGCAGAAACTGATTGAATTAAAAACTCACGTATTCAGCCGTAAATCCATTTGCTGCTTCGAAATGTGTGTCACTGGGTCACTCGGTGACGAACTGCACAGATGTCTTCAGGTACACGGCAGTACCGAAAGCCAAGGGACGTATGGCCAGGTAGACGAACTGCACAGCCGGTGGTAGAAGGCCTAAGGGATGCGCGGTCAAGTCGACGATCCAGAATTTAACTTTCACTTTCGAATCGATAAATAATTCGTATGTTTATTTTACACAGATGCCTTGAAATTTTTCCACACTCACAATCACTGTTCACATTTGTCAACACATAGTTATGCACTAATAATAATTGCCATATCCCTTGTACTGCTGCACAAATCACAACAATCAGGTAATGCAATCACTAGACTGCGGATTTCATGCATTTGTAGCAAACATGAGTAGGTGCATTTTAGTACAGTAGAGAGATTAAAATAATTTCGAAACACCAATGTATTATTTTCAAATTCTTAAAATGATCACAGTAAGAATCAAATATCTGTCTGGCTCCTGTCCCTTGTAATAGCGGCAGCCAACAGTCATTTTGCATAACGATTCGCGCGCCGGGCCAGGGCGCGCTCTGATTGGTCCGTGTTTTTCGTTAATAACTCCTAAACGAAGCCACGGATAACATTTTTGCAAAGGAAAATGTCGCTTGAAATGATCTCAGGAACCACCACCTTTCGGGATTTTCACGAATTTTGGGACACCCTGTATATATATATATGTAGGATTTAAATCGTAAATTGAATAATACGTTCGTAAACTCGAAATGTTTTAATACGAAATTCGAATTAGAACAAATACAACTAATTAAATTATCCCGTCTGATTCTCCGTCTGAGATCAAACACGTCTTTTCGTTTTCGTACGTCGAACCGGAATGACAAAGAAATCGCATATTACAAATATGAATAACGAAATCGATAAACATAATAACAGATATCGAATCGTCATGTCATTACAGTTACTAACGTCGTGACATTCAACGGAATTCTCGCCGCTCAGACATGGCATCTCCCTACATATATATATATACACATATATATATACATATACATATATATATATGTATATATATATATAAATATATATATATGGAGTAGACTACGGGAGTAGTCTCGTTTCCAGCATTGCAAGGGTGCGGGATTCGCCTTCCCATTTCTCGATAATACAAATACGGGGTTTTTCATTAGTCAAAAACGCTTGATAAAAGATCGATCTAGGGCGCTATCTGCTTCAAAAATCCTATTGCTACATACTACATACCTAGCTACATGCGCAGTTGTATCTTTCCGAATAATGCAAATTATGCCCCTTAATATCTCTGTTAGTTATGTATATATGAAAAAACTCTTCAAACAAAAGTTGTAGTATGTAAGGAGGTGAATATAGTAACAGAGAAAAAATTAATTATTAACTATTAATATTGGAAATGGGTATTTATAAACAGAAATAACGCACAAGAATTCAAACTGTCTGTTCTTTATTTAACTGAAGAAGAACTAGTCAGAAGACGTCTGTATCGTTAGCGAGCCGAAACTGAAGTGAAGCTACAGAGAAAGTTTTAGGGGAAAGAAAAACCCCTGTTGGGTCCACTCGTGAAAAACAGATGTGGGAAGTCCCTTAATTTATTACTCAGGGCCTCTTTGTATTTGAAGGTTGCAGGCCTTCCACTTCTGACCGAAGTCAATGACAAAGACCCGAGGACCGTTAAAATATTCCGGGACACTCTTAGTATCCTTCAACACTCGACTTAGTTTTTGCAGATATTCCAACAGGCCCCCTAAAAAAAATAAGTCGATGTTCTTTTCACTAGTTCATTTTTAGTTGTTTAGTAACTGTATTTTAAAATTACCATACAGACCGTCTTCCTCGTATTCAATTTTGACTCTACTTCTGGGGCAAAATACAATTGGTCCAACATTCGTTGCTTGGATTAGGGACACCCAGAAAAACCTAATCAGACCATACAAAATATATCTATTACAAGTTATATAATTATTATTCATTTATTTTAATCATTATCCGAGTCCCATTCCTGTTCTAAATTCCAGGAATTTATTTGCTGACAATGGCTTCGTAAGAGTGTCTGCTAGTTGGCCACCTGTGGGAATAAATTCAAGTTTTATGACTTTCTTTTCAACTTGTTCTCTTGAGAAATGGTACTTTATGTCTATATGCTTCGATCGTTTATGACTGCACGGATTGTTTGCAATATTAATACAGCCCATGTTATCTTCGAATATTACTATTGGATCAGAGACACTTATATTAATACTCATTGCCAATGATCTCAGCCAAAGTGCTTCTCTCACAGCTTCGAAAAGAGCCATGTACTCTGCTTCAGTGGATGAAACAGCTACAGATGCTTGTCTTTTACTGTTCCAGCAAATTGTACATTTTTCATATAATTTGAATAAATACCCTGTTGTGCTCTTTCGATCAGTATTTTCACTACCACCCCAATCTGAATCTACATATGCACTCAGTATATTTTTGTAATCGTTTTTAACATAAGTTAATTTAATATTAATTGACCCTTTAAGATATCTAAGAACCCTTTTAAGGTTTTGCCACAGCTCGCTATTATTTTTATTTGAATATCTACTTAATATATTTATTGCGATACTTAAATCTGGTCTTGTGCAAATCATTATGTACATTAAGCATCCAATTAAATTTCGGCAAGGTGCATTGTATTGTTCGTCAGAGTTTAAAGCTACGTAGTCTAATACACTTGGAAGAGGTGTAGTAACTGGTTTGCAGTCTAGCATACTAAATTTCTCAAGCACAGTCTTAATATATGCACTCTGATCTAATGTTGTTTGTCCATTAGTTCTACTCACTTTTATTCCAAGAAATAGTTTGATTTCATTCAAATCCGTCATACAGAATCTATTTTTCAAATAATTTTTGAAATTTTTCATTGTTTCAATCTCAGCAGTTATTATCACTAGATCATCCACATATAGTACCACGTATATATTCTTTAATATACTCTTTCTATCTAAAATATAAATGCAACGATCTGCTGATGAGTTCCGGAAGCCTTTCTCTAAAAGAGCTTTTTCAAACATCTCAAACCAGCATCTAGCTGATTGTTTAAGACCATATAATGATTTATTCAATTTACATACTTGATTAATATTATTACATTTGACACCTTCAGGAATTCGCATATAAATTTCTTCCTTTAAAATACCATTTAAAAAAGCTGTTTTTACGTCCATGTGGTGGACTAATAAATCATGTTGATTTGCAAAAGCAATAAGAAATCTAAAACTAGACATTCTAGCTACAGGTGCAAATGTTTCATTATAATCTTCTAGATATTTTTGACTGAAACCACGAGCCACTAGTCGAGCTTTGTATTTCAATGGGTTTCCGGATTCATCATTTTTTTATCGTAAATACCCATTTACAGTCGACGATGTTTTTATCTTTTGGCCTCGGTACTAAATCCCAAGTTTTGTTAATAACTAATGAGTTTATTTCTTCAGCAATAGCTTGTTCCCACTTAATCCTATCTTTTCTCATTTTAATCTCTTCAAAAGAAGTGGGAATTTTTAAAACTATTGACTGGGCACACAAAAGATAATCATCGTCTCCATCAAATTCTTTATACGAAATAGTCGGTCGTTGTTTAATCCTATCACTCCTTCTAGGTTCTATGCTATCTTTTAATACTCTTTCTTGATTTTGTTCTGGTCCAGATACTCCAGCTATATCTGTTTCAGTTACAGATTTATTTTCCATATGATCTATCGTTACTTCTATTCTCGACTCTACTATATCTGATTTATTGTTATCAGATTTCATCCTCTTCAGCACATCTGATTTTTCACTGTCAGATTTATTAATATCTACTGATTTCGGCATCTCACGAGATGCATCAGTTTCACATAAATCACTTTTCATATCGATTCCATTTATTACCGGCCGAGATTTTAAATAATTAATTTCATCAACAATAACATCCCTTACTATCTCAAATTTCCCCTTTTCTACGTTCCACACTTTATAACCATTTGGTACAAATCCTACCAATATACACTTGTAAGATTTTTCATCAAATTTTGATTTCCTCACTTTATTGTGAACGTATACTGTGGAACCAAAAACCTTTAGATATTTTAATTTGGGCCTTTTATTATGCCACAATTCAAATGGGGTTTTATTTACACATAGAGCTTTCGATGGGGTTAAATTAATTAAATATGTAGCAGTTAAAACTGCTTCTCCCCAAAACTCTTTTCCTAAACCTGCACCGTTTATCATTGCACGTGCTTTTTCGGTTATTGTCCTATTCATGCGTTCTGCAACGCCATTTAATTGCGGAGTTCGCGGGACCGTTAAATGATAGCTTATTCCTCTTTGTACACAATAATCTTTCATTACATTTGATAAGTATTCTCTGCCATTATCACAATATAGATTGACAGTTTTTAAATTAAAACGTGCTTCACTTTTTGCAATGAAGTCTTTAAGAACTGTGAAAACATCTGATTTGTTTTCAAGCAAATATGTTACGCAGTAATGCGTATACTCATCAATGAATGTAACGAAATACTTTTTACCATTAATTGTAGAAGGAGTGATCGGGCCACAAACGTCTGTGTGAACTATAAACAATGGTTTCCTAATATGACTCTTATCCTTTACCTTTTCAAATGGTAATTGTGCTTGCTTTCCATTTATACAAGCTTCACATAAATAATCGTCTGGAATTGCTTTTTCAAGATAAGTCACATCTTCTACCATTTGTTTATTTTTCAATTGTAAAAATTTTGTTTTTCCTATATGCCCTAAACGTCTATGCCATAGTTCATAGTTATTAATTATTTTACTAGGCATATGAGAGCTCGATAAATTTACTCTTTTCTTTGCAATGTCAAAAACAATAGATGTTAAATTATTTAAAGGTTTACCATACATTACCATTTTATCATCTTTAAAGATTTGGACACCTCTCTCATTGAAGATAATACTTATCCCTTTCTGCTGCATTTTTCTAACGGATAGTAAATTGTATGGTACTTCAGTGCAGTATAGCACATCTTCGAGTACTCCTTCAATGCCTAGGTTGCTTGTAACAGGTATCTGTCCCTTCTTAGTAGCCGTTATGTGTTCGCCATTCTTCGCTATTGCAATCTTGATGGGTGGGTCTAGCTGCATTATTTTTGAGAATACACTCTCATCGTTAACTATATGATCCGATGCTCCGGAATCGAGAATAAATGTCAATTTTTCAGTTTCCATAATCTGATACTCTCCGGTCATAAACGCGTAGCTGGAGGTATTATCGTTTGCTGCTGTTTGCGCCGTATGGATTGGCTGCAAATTTCTATTTTTATTTTTTTTGTTCTGTTTTGTATTGGTGTCTCCTTTTGTAATGAACAGTCCTTGATTTTATGCCCTGCTCTTCCGCATTGATGGCATTTTCCAGCGAATGATAATTTATTTGGTTTGAATGCATTTCCTCTTCTGTTCTGTCCCCTACGGTTTCCTCTTCTTAATCGAGAATTTTCAAAATAGTTTCCTCTTGAGTTCTCTATTTCCACTCTTCCTGCTTGTAGCACTTTTGTGCTTGTATCTATATTTTTACTTTTGATCTTTGTTTCGTGATCAAAGAGTCTTTTCTTCACTATGTCCAGGTTAGTTTTTGATTCGGTCATCATCGTCTCGATAACTGTTGATACCGTGTCATAGGCTTCTGGTAAACTCGATAGTAAAATGGAAATTATTTCGTTCTCCCTCATTGTCACGCCCGCACCTGATAGCTCAGTTATTAACTCGTCAAATACTTCAAAATGATCCTTCAGAGAAGTATTATTCTTCATTTTTAATCGAAGCAATTTCTTCCGGATGGACAATTCCGTAGCCGTACTCTGGCTTTCATAGACGGAATCTAAATTTGTTAGGATAGATTTCGCAGTACTTCCTGGCGTATCGTACTTGAGGTGCGTGTCGGCTAAGTACTGCACAATTGAACATTTGGCAATTCGTTCTGCCTTTGTCCATTCGGCAGTAACTGGATTCGGCGGTAGATTGTCAATGACTTTCAGTACATCAAGCTCGTACAAGTAATTACGAATTCTGTGTTTCCACGCGTTATATTTCGTGCCACTAAACTGGGGAATGTTTTTCCTGTCTTTGTATGTGTCCATTTTCACTTACACAAAGTATCTTACACTTGATTAAAAACTACAACAAGTCGCACACAATTAAAACACTTAACAATTACACTAAGTACTAAACACACAAAAATAAACCGATAACTATATGCAGAGTTAATGTACAATGTGTCCTGGGCCCATAACCTATTGGAAATGGGTATTTATAAACAGAAATAACGCACAAGAATTCAAACTGTCTGTTCTTTATTTAACTGAAGAAGAACTAGTCAGAAGACGTCTGTATCGTTAGCGAGCCGAAACTGAAGTGAAGCTACAGAGAAAGTTTTAGGGGAAAGAAAAACCCCTGTTGGGTCCACTCGTGAAAAACAGATGTGGGAAGTCCCTTAATTTATTACTCAGGGCCTCTTTGTATTTGAAGGTTGCAGGCCTTCCACTTCTGACCGAAGTCAATGACAAAGACCCGAGGACCGTTAAAATATTCCGGGACACTCTTAGTATCCTTCAACACTCGACTTAGTTTTTGCAGATATTCCAACAATTAACAACTGATTATGCTATATATGGATTCTTACAGAGAAAAAAAAGACAAATTCAACGATATATTCCAACGTATACATTTATGTCAAGATTTAAAAAAAAATTTTCAAATTCGTTGCGCGCCGGTTTTCCATGATCCAATCGGCCCCAAATTTTTTCCAGATCATTTTCTCAACAGTTGTCACAATTCTGCGGGTTGTGCGGGAAAAAATTCTTTGGTCAAAAAATAAGGTCCACCCTAATGAATAATCACCTTCAATAAAGTTAATCGCATAGTACGCGTTAACAGTATAATACCGCGTATAACTTTGAAAATTTAATATTTTCTTTGATACAGAGAGTGATCTTTTAAAGTATTATAGCATTTGAAAGTAATATTTTATTTGAAGAATATTGAACATATTTGGATTTGAAATATGGTTTTCTTTTTGGAGTTTTAAATCGCATTAATATCTAAGGTTATGAGCGATTCACTATATTTACATTTACATTTGCATTTACATCTACATTTCTCGGTTAGTTCTAATTGCATTTACATCGATTTATTAACTATATTTCAAATATTGCTGCTGGACATAATTCGCAATCAATACATTTATGAATAGAAATAGTATAAAACAATATATGATACATAAATGAATATAAAATTATATTAAATTAATGCGATGAATTATTAATACTCTGGGTCAAGGTAGACCCGGGTACCACCATCGGAGGGTTAATCACATAAAAATGAAATGGGAAACGGAAAAAATACTCACGGGAAACAATGAGTGTGATTAATATGAAATAATTCGAATTGCCGCTCTTATGCTAAACAAATATCGCACCGATAATATGTACAATATATTTAGATCGCATAATTATCTTCAATCAAGCTCATCGCATAATACGCGTTAACAGTATTCGCGAATGCGTGCACACGAACTATTGGTTAAACGAATAAATTTCGTTGAATAACATATTGATATATCAGCCATAAAACAATAATTAACGATTTAGGCTGTAGTGTGGTATGACCCTCACATAATAAGCTATAAAATTTTCAGGCATGGCAAGAATGGAGGGAGAGAACCCTGAATATAAAATTTTAATAGCGGGTCTTGATTAGTTTCTGAGATATTACTAAAAAACTCCGTTACGTATACGTATCATCTACATATAAATAACTACTAACTCGTTATTAACATGTTAACACATTACCGACTGGTGATTATTGCATAATTTTGAAAAATCTATGGTACATGGCTAAACACTTTTTAATGGAACCTTCAATAGCAACAGCAATTTTCATTGTGAACTAATAAGTCACCCTCAATGACGTCATGTTGTAGTTTCATCTAAGATTGCAATGTAAAAGAAAATTTCTATGCTTTCTTTTGGTATAGCACAATTATTGAAAAGCCTATTAATAGGCTTCCGGTAGGTAAAGTGTTAATTATGTTATCTATACACATCATAATTCTCATAGTTTTTCATTAATATCTCAAAACCTAGTAAAGACTCGCCAATGAAATGTTATATTTGGGATTGTCTGAGCCCTCCACCCCACTCCTTGAAATCTCAGCCGATAATTTTGCGTGGGTCATGCCGCACTATATCCACGATTTATTCCAAGACAAGTAGAAAATTACAGATTGAAACGTTTAGCTGGATTCCTGTGGACAGAGCCTAGCGCCCTTTCGCCTCGGCGAAGCCAAACTTTCCATTCTCCGCTTGGCTGGCCTGTTTCGCGAATCCCTGGAAGTTTTTAAAGAATCCATCGTAACCGCGACCGGCGACGTGACCTTTGGATTCCTGCTCGGCCCGGGAGTTCTTGGCCGCTCCCTTCTTCCCGGTTTCCGCTTCATCGGAACCCGCGTTCCTGCTCGCTCCCTTCTTGTACGTGCCCTCGGCCGCGACGTGGTTTTCCTTGTACCGGCCGTGTTTCTTCAAGTGTCCGCCTTCGTCGTCGTTATCGTAGAAATCGTGGTCCCTCTTGAACTCGTCCTTATGATAAACATTACGGTAGCCACCGACCTTGCTGTCTAAATAGTCATTCTTCTTCTTCTGATGGCTATTCCCAGCTTTCCCACCAGCCCTCGTCTCTTCGTGCCCGGAGTCGGCATCCTTCTCGGAATGACTCTTCTTTTTCCCACCGCTCTCGATGTACTGACTCTTCTGCTTCTCCTTCTGGTGATCGCCCTTCTGTCCCTTCTCAAGAGTGGCCAGTTTCTGGCGTTGAACGTCGTGGCTACTGCCCGATGTCTGTCTACTCGCTCCATGTTGATTGGAGCCTCTCAACGATTGATGTCTCGGATTGACCTCCGAGACTTGGGACTCCGCGTACCTCAGCTCCATGTGGTCTACGCCGGGCGGCTTCACGCCAGTATAGTGAGCCGGCAGCATTTCAGCCTCAGGCTCCAAGGACAGGGTTGTCAGGTGCTTATCCACGCGCGGTGCCTTGATGGGGATCAGCCTCGACTGATAGTCGTTTTCTCGCGTCAGATCCTCGAATTCTACGTAAGATTGCTTCGTGTCGGTCACTGTCGGGATCTGGCTCTGCGGTGTGTACACGAAAACCGTGTACGCCTTCGTCGAAGCGACCCAGAAGCAGAGAACCGTGTAAACGGTCCCCCATCTTCTACTCGAGATGTTCATTTTCTCTGAATGTTTCGGTCTACTTCACCCCGAGACCGAAACTGTCAAGCGGCATGCCGCAGATAAATTATAATGATTCGCTAGAGGCTTCTCCGAAGCGGACCGGCTCGCGGAATCGCGCTTGGGTGTACTCTAATCACGCGGCCTTAAGCCCACCTCTTTTATATCGGTCGCGATCGCCGATCGAGAGCGTTCCGACGTGATTGCCGCTCGCCCAACACTGCAGAATGCATCTGGAAGGACGTACTTACAGGCCACGTCCTGTCCGCGTTTCAACAAAGTCCGATCGGGCTGATTTCACCGTGAAATTCTCGGCCGATCTCACCGGTTCCGCAAAGGCTTCGTGCCTAATCTAGCGTTCGACGATCCGTACTCCGTGAACGACCTTGAGCCACTCAGATTATGAAATTGCAATCACAGCTGGGAAAAATACCATGTCAGATACAGTGTCCGAAATATCCATAAAGCCACCACGCGCGCGCGCGTTTTTTGGTAATATCTTATAATTATTCTGTACTTATGATAAATTTGAGTATGGTTTCATTTTAGGCGTACTAAAAACACATATATATCGATTGATATAATGGAAATAATATTTATTTAAAAAAATAAACGTAAATATATAATTTTATATAAAATAAACTGCGAAATTTCTATAAAGCCACATATTTTTTAAGTAAGTAGGTTCATGTAAATCTTTAAACGTTTCGTATATTCTCTTTTACTACTTTTGTGTTGTTTATAATTTTTAATCCATTAAGAGTTACGGTACAGTAGAACCTCGATTATGCGAACTAATTGGGACCGAGGTGGTTCGGAAAATCGAATAGTTTAAAATTACTTAGTAGATACAAAAGTTCTACTGCTGTAATGATAAATCTGATATACAGGCTGTGTCCGTTAAGTTATCTCATCATTTTTTAGGCATTTCCGGTAGTGTAATTAAAAAATGTTTTAGACAAAAGTTTCTCAGTACTTGGTAAGCTACATGTTCGCATATTCTTAAGGTCACCTTGACTTTTTTAAATGGCACCACATGTTTTTGACGTAATAGGATTGTCGCTGACGTCGAGAGTCAGAATAACTGGAATTGCATAACAACTGCGTGTAATAACATAAACCGAGGCGCCCTAATTCGAACATCTAATGTAACTTGCTTTGTTTTGTAAGAAATAATTTTTCATTAAAGTTACGTTTGCACAAATTTTTCGAGTTTGAGGTCAATTCAAGGTCATAGTGTAATACACTGTTGAATTCGTCTCGACGTCAGCGACAATCCTATGAGTCCAAAACATATGGTGCCATTTAAAAAGGTCAAGGTGACCTTTACTTTTTTACGTAAAATGCATTTTTTCAGATTTAAGAATATGCGAACATGTAGTTCACCAAGTACTGAGAAACTTTTGTCTAAAACATTTTTTAATTACACTACTGGAAATGCCCAAAAAATTGTGACATAACTTAACACATTACCGACCGGTGATTATTGCATAATTTTAAGAAATCTATGGTACATGGCTAAACACTTTTTAATGGAACCTTCAATGGAAATAGCAATTTTCATTGAGTACTAACAAGTCACCCACAATATTGTCATCTAATAGTTTCATTTAAGATTGCGATGCAAAAGAAAATTTCTTTGCTTTCTTTCGGTACAGCACAATTATGGAAAATCCTATTAATAGGCTTCCGGTAGGTATAGTGTTAACGGACACACCCTGTATAATACTCAAAACCTATTTGTTAAAGTAATCTTTAATTTCTTTTGAATCCTAGTATTTCCTATTAGTGAACTTTTGTATTTTCTTAGAACATTCGTTATTGATTTCAATTACATTTAGATATGGTGTTTAGTTACATAATGAAACAGACAATCTTTTATAATCACATTGTTACTTCGTCGCTGTTTAAAAAGTCGTGTTCCATTACACAGAGGAATTAGAAAGCGAACCGTCCAAAAACTTTCAAATGCCATTTCACTTCTTACTATACACCTGCTGTGTCGCATATAACTTTTCAACGAATTGTTAAATTTCTTTTGTAGACCGTTCACTATAGGAATTCACAACAGGCTACCATTTGTATTATGTAACGTAGTTCTTTCGCGGTGTTAGGTGCAGGTGATTAGATCCATCATGTTTTGTGTAGCCGCGGATTTGGACCAGCTGACGCGTCAGTTTGAAATCGCGAGAAGTCTTCCGTTCGATTTTGCGGAATCAATCAAGCAGCAACGGGGCCGGATAAAAATAATTGCTGTTCGAATCGATGCCCATATTGCTCCATGTTATCGAGTTACTTTGTGAAATTAGAACGCAGACACGAGTCATCATACAAGCGGAGAAAGATTGGTCAGGCAAAAATTTTATGGTTTCAGGCGATGTGCCAACTGAAGCTAAACTAACATTCTCTTTTTACGTTTTAACCTTTCTGTTAATCCTTGCGATCTCTATAACGAGCTTTTGAAATGTTGCATTGTAGAATTGGCAAATTTAAAATGTTATAAAAGTTTCAATTAACGTATAGTAATGATGAAAACTGATCTATACTAAAACTCTATAATTACAGCGATTCTAGAAAGATTTATACACTCCTCAAAAGAATTAAGGGATCACTTGTGCGACCCGACAAATTGGTCCCACTTTGCGTGATCATAACTCCATCAAAAATTGCCGTATCGATATCGTTAAACAATGGTTTGAAAGCCAGAAACCTCTAGTTTCAGATGTTCTGTTTCAATTTGTTGCTATGTTGGTTTTTTACAAAGTTATAGCGAGATGAAGACAACATTGACGGTTAACAAAAATTTTGTGCAACTTTGGAACATCACACGGGGAGCAACAAAATTTTTTTGACAAATCGCGTTAATATCATTTAGAAGGGCTATCTTTCCTGTGTAAAGTGTGTGGTTCTTGAATATTGTGCGATTTTTTTTATTCGAGTTATTCAACATTGAAGTTTTTTGAGGTGTTGGAAGAATCAGTTCGCTAGGTAATGTATTCCAAATTTTATGTTTAAGTTGCTATTACTCGAAATAACTAAGCAAAAATATGAAACTATACAGGGTGTCCCGTTCAAGTGAGTACAGCAGGATATCTTGGAAGGCATTGTCGTTATCAAAAAAGTGTTCCTACAAAAGTTGTTTGCTATGACAGGCTACGTTACGTAATATTAATTGTTTTCTTGTGGGTGGAGTGGTGGAGAAGATCAATCTATTTTTATTTTTAATGGAATACTATATTTTTTCTTCAGAAAATAATAGCAGGTACTGAGACAAATCCAAAAAGGTGCCATATGATATTATTCTGAGTTTATTGAAGGTAAATCGTTAGCCGACAGCCAGCAGCCGCTGCTGAGTGGCGTCGAATCGGCCGGGCCATCGCACAGTGGTCTAAACGGGCCATTTAGCTGGACAAAATTATTCTACCATTATTTTAAGACTTAAAGCCGTAGCTAAGTAGGTCATTGGATTCGTCTTGACATCAGCTACAACAATATGTAATAAAAAAATACTTAGTGGCGTTTAAAAAATTAACATAATTATATTTTTTATTGGGATTTATAGATGACCGAGTATCGATTAACTTTTGTTTGAAAGATTTTCTTGCCAGATTATCCGAAATGTTCAAAACATCGTGGTGAGAATTGGGCATTTCCACCGAAAAACTTCCGAACCGACTGTTTTATGTAAGTGCTTATGAATCACAAACGACAAAAGATAGTGTTACGTCCCGGAGTCTGACTTTCGCGAAAACTATCGTTCCGCGACCCATTCCCCTTACTGGACGCTCTCAAATGCGATACAACCTTTTGTCCACGCGGCACGTTACGTCCGACGTCTGACTGGGAACCACGACTTTCGCGAACATGCGTATTCTACTTAACGCTTACAGTAGATTCGCCCCAAAGCGGCGGACGAGAACAGAGATAACTGAGACGGCACGAATCTTCGCAGGGAAATGTCTAGCAACTTATCGGACAGTTGAGTATAGCGATCGGTGAAGACAGGCAGGCTTCTTTATGCGAACTGCTTCCGTTGCTCGCTGACGGCTGCAGTCGAATCAGGCAGGATCGTCGTAGGAAGGACGATGATCCTCACTCGTCCTGGGAAGATCACGTCGTCGGTGATCCTCGGTTGGCGGGAGATACCCCGCTGTTGTCCTCCGTCTCGCGTTCGTTGACGCGCACGAGCTTTCGTAATTGATAGCGACGAACGCGAATTGAATAGGAGAGTATTGCAAGCGCGAGGATGTAGGGAGAAGAACTAAGCGAGACTCACTTATTAAATTAATAACTGGGAATATATTTGTAACGTATGAAATGAAATTATAATGAACTAGAAGCGCGTGTTATATCAGGACCGCTCAAAGGCGGATGAGAGCGAGGACTCGTCGGAGTCTGGACCGGGACATCCAGGAGGCGACGAGCCTCGCTGGAGTCTTGAACGAACGTGTCAGACTGGCTGTCCGAATTGAACTGAACTAACTGAACTCTTTTTAGGATCGTGAGGTCGAATACATAGGTGTCTTATTTTCTACCGGATGTCTCGTTAGACATAACGCTATGGATGTTATGAGAAGCGCGCGATTAATGATTACGGTGAATGCTACGTGATACTGCTACGGGGAATACATTAAGATATGATTATTATACAAGGGTTAAGATAAGAATGGGTATATGGTATGAGGTGAGAATCGGATCTGATGAACGGAGCGAAGTATGACTACTTATAACTAATCAATATTCTTAATAATTACGGTTACAATATCCTACTCTTATTGGCTATGCTTATAACCTATGGCAACACGTCGGCAGACGTGACAATAGCAAAAACTGATTCAAATAAAAGTTACATCGTATTTCTAGGCCGACAAATTTGTACAAAAATTTTCTAAAAAAAATCATTTTCAAAATTTAAAAAAAATTATAAATTTTCAAAATTGTTTGCATAAATTTTAGGGGCCCAAAAATACGATATCACTTTTATTCCAATCATGTTTTGATATCTTTTTGTCATTTGTGTCTTACGTAGAAGAGAATCATAGAGATGATTCGGAATATATCGACATTGAATTACTAAAAACTGTCTCAACTCCAAAGGTGCAAGTTCGTGCTAATAAAATTGATTTTTTCGGACACTCTAGACTTCTATAAAGATGTTCCAAAATGTTCCATCCTAAAGGTTTTTAAAGGTATTTTTTGCGAGACTGTCAAAGTTTGAATGCTATATACGTTTGAAGTATACTTTCATTTTTAAGCAAATAAACAATATATTGAAGTTTTATTTGAGTTTTGTCCTTTTGGTTCATGCTGGTGGTATCCATCATAGAATGAAAAATTCCACAAATATTTCCACTACTAGATGTTCACAACGAGATATACTAATGAATAGTGAGGTGTCGAACGACGATGAAGAAATAAGAAGTTGAAAAATGAGTTGTTCGTGGGGGTATATTTTATTATGGGGTGATGAAAAGGGAAAAACCAACAGTGATTCTTCTGACCTGGTACCTTACCTCTCACTTACCGAAGCGAGAAATTTTCTGCGGGATTTCCATTTTTTGGGTCTTGTCCAGCTAAATGGCCCGTTTAGACCACTGTGCGTCGCGTCGCGTCGCACAGTGGGGTATTTGACTGAAAAACGGGAATAAAATATTGTAGCGTTATTTGTGGACTCAGGGACATCAAAAAGTAGGTCGTTGGATTCGTCTTGACGCCAGCTATAACATTATGAAATAAAAAATATATTTCACCCTTTAAAAAACCAAAATAATTTTTATTTTTTGTAGAAAAAAATTTTTTGAATTCACCTATTAGTAATTGTTACCTTATTTATACATACACTTATAGAAGTTTTTTTAGCTAAGTATAAGGTATACTTTTACGAGAAATTCACCTTTGTACTATGTACATTTTTTTAGTTATTAATATTTAAAGATAACCAACGATTCAGTCACTTTCTTTATGATTCTAAGACTTTGGTAATGACTTTGTTATACCTCCTGGTGCGATCGGGTGTTCATTTCTGTGTCATTGTGTTCTTTGAAAGGAAAAAAGGCTGCTACTACGCGCTATTCCGTGTTTTATAGTTATCTGCGAAAAATGGCCATCGCACGCGCGCGAAAATGCAGCATTTCTCACATTCTGCTATGTTTGCATTCGCTATATCTTCGTATTAACTTAAATAAATACTAAATAATAGTAATAAACACACAATATATACTAAAATAAAAAAACAGTATACACATTAAATTTAAATAATATACATGGTGGGGCAATAACTATGTCTCTTTGAATATTGCCTTTATTTGTAATAATACGAAAAAATGTTATCGACAAAATTTGCGCGGTATAGAGGGGGACATGTTGTGACATAAACATTTTCTGCGTGGGTGAAGGCATAGAGGAGATTTCAAGGTCACCTTGATTTTTTTAAATCGAAAGACCTAGTTTTTGTATCATCAATCGATAGACTATTGAATTCTGAGTAAAAATGTATTGACCTCCATATGTCTTAAATCTAATAGTTAACGAGATATTATCGAAATAATTTTCTTTCTTCTGTTGATAACATTTCGTTAACTATTAGGTTTGGGACATATGAGGTTCAACACTTTTATACTCAGAATTTGATACTCCACCCATGCAGAAAATGTTTGTGCCACAACATGTCCCCCTCTGAACCGTGCAAATTTTGTTCATAACATTTTTCCATACTATTATAAATAACGGACATTATTCGTTGTAATAACTCTATTTTAAAAAGATATTTAAAATGTAAATGTTTACACTTTTCGATAGTGTACATAAAATAGACGAATAACGTTAAAATATTGATTGTAATCCGCAGTACTTGATTGAAAAATAGCTACAAACTTTACAAACTAATACGCTCCTCTTTATGGACAAATTTTGCACTCAAAATATCCGTTTCAGCAGAAACGGTACACTGTACAAAAAGTAGAAATCTCAAGCTTTAAAATGATTGTTTTTTCATCAAATTTGGATAAATTGTAGCAAAGTTACAGCAGTTTCAATATTGTGCGAATTCTGAACTAGCTGTGGCCGCTGAAATCGGGCATACAGCCCACTGTGCGTTGTTTGACCCACTTTTGAAAACGCTGTCCTGATGTAAAGAATGCTTGTACCACTAAGCGATTCACCGTATCGTGAATACGACTCTCACTTTTTTTCCAAGCTGGCGTTGTTCTGGTCCGACGTCATCGGTGAACGCGGCCATAAGATTCCTGTGACAGCCTTGATCACGATCGATGGCCGCTAGATTCGGACGGGCCGGGCGGCGCAACGCGTTACGCAAATCGGCCGCGATTCTCGGGAGCAGCGGGGTAAGTAAAGCGACGCTGTCAATGATACACAGTGTACTTGAATTATCGGGCTCGACCGTGGAATGCCCGGTTCCACTCTGCTATCCCTTATTCACCGATCGCAGCCTCGAATCACGTTCTCGGGCCGATATATAAAGCAATGCCGACGATTGATAGACGTACCAGTGCGGATTCCGGTTCACCGGCGAGAAATAACGTCGATCCCAATCGTCCAAGCGACTGCACCGTTACTACTATGTTCGTTGACAGGGTGTTCGTGTGGGTGTTCCTTTCGGTCGTCGTCGACCGGATCGAGGCAGGCCCGGCCCGGATGCAGCGTATGACAGTTAGCAAGATGCGAGCGGAGGACCTCGAGAGCTCCGCCAGCGGTTATGTGTACAACCAGCAACAGGGTCTTCCGGTTTACTACCTGCATTACACCGATCACGGAAGTGGAAGCCACTATCACACACCAGACGCCGTCGTTGCCGCTGTCGCCGGGGCGCAGTACGTCGCTGCACCTGTTGCTCCTGCACCGATCCTGCAACCATACGCGCCTCTGGATAAAGGGACCCGCCAAGAAATTGTCACTTATGCGAACCACCAATTGCCCGATCACGTGGCGCTGCCTGTAGAGTCGAAGCCTCGGGCGCCTTACTATTTTGAAAGGACACTAGAGGGGAAAGGGAACGAGGCCGACAAAACGCAAGACAGCCAAGAGGAACATGAGGAGGAGGATAGCCATGAGAACGAGGAGGGTTATCACCGGAACGGAGATGGTGATAGCGATGAGGATATTCACGTTGATAATTCGTCGGAGGAGTTCGATATGGGTGATGAAAAGGGACACGGCAAGTTTTATGGCTCTCATAGCGATGAAAATGGTGGATCTCATGGCTCCCGTGGCGACGGCGGAAGCGCTTCCGAAGATGTAAGTGGGGACAAGTATGCGACGCAGGAATATTCTAAGTACGGGAAGAATGGGGACGAGGTTCATAAGAGTCGTCGCCAGTTTAGCAAAGGTGGACAGGGCGCGCACGATAACGAGCATCGCAAAGGTAAACTTGCTAAAGTTATAATACAGTTTCATTACAGGGGATCTACTAATATTACCGACTGCTTCAGAATATTACAGCGAGGCTGGCAAACGAGAGAAGGGGACCGCAGACCAAGGGGAAGCGCATGGCTCCCACGAGGAGGCTGTGAAAAGAGAGAAGGGCAGCAATTACGGGCATTCTTCCTATCACAAGAAGGGGGACAAGACCAAGGGATACCACAATGTCTACCACAAAGACGAGTACCAGAAGGAGACGGATTTCTACGACGAGGATCATAAGAAGGGTTATTTCGATAAGTTCAAGAAATTCGATAATGGTTTCAAAGGAGCCGAGGGCGAGTTCGAGAAGGGTGGCCATCACTCTTCGGGCCACGATCAGGAAGACAGCGGGAAGAAAGGGTATTACGACAAAGGACACGATCGTAGTCAGGATCAAGGTCACCGAGCTGAACAAAGGGAGAAATCGTATCACTCGAATCACGAGGATTACGCTGTCAAGGGAGGTTCAAAATCAGCCAAGGAAGACAAGTTCCACAAAGACTCCGGTTATCACTGATTCCAGCGGTTGTCATTTTACCAAATTGTGTGTTGTTGTTGCGTATTTATTATGTTCTACTTTATCTAATAAAGATGTACTATATGTATATACTAGTATTTTCTCGAACGGAATTTCCTTAAATGTAAACCGCATAAAAATTTCTTGCTATACAGACATACAGGGTGATAAAAATATTTCTGTAAAAAATTTCTAAAAAATGATATATACAAAAGTTTAATTTAATGATGCTTTCGGCGCTATCGTTTCGATCACTTATTGTTAGTAAATCTAGCCATTTTGCAATAAACTTTTCGAAAAACTTGCGTCTACAAGACAATATGTATATGTATGTATATACATATACAGTAGCGGACAAAATTTTAAGACCGCTCTAAAGAAGACGATAACTTTTTTAATATTGTACTATACGATTTGAACTTTTTTGGGAAGCTAGAGGAATTAGTTCACTAAAGGATGTGAAAAGAAATTTTTTCAAAAATTGCAATTGATCGGAATTATTGAAAAAATACTAAAAGTTGAATTTTTAATCAATTAAACATATTCTGAAAATTTCGTCAAAATCGGTCGACGTTGCAATGAGCTACAAACATTTAAAGATGGTAGAAATTGCAGATTTTCACGATTTATTGCCGAAAATCTTGAAAATCTGCAATTTTCACCATCTTTAAACGTTTGTAGCTCATTGCAACGTCGACCGACTTTGACGACATTTTCAGAATATGTTTAATTGACACAGATCTACAGAACGTATTTTAAAATTTTTTAATGTAGGCACACATAAAAAAGTTATAAAATGTAACTTTTAGTAGTTTTTCTACAATTCCGATCTATTGCAATTTTTGAAAAAATTTCTTTTCACATCGTTTAGTAAACTAATTGCTCTAGCTTCCCCAAAAAGTTCAAATCGTATAGTACAATATTAAAAAAGTTATCGTCTTCTTTAAAGCGGTCTTAAACTTTTGTCCGCTACTGTATATGTAATACAGTAAGTAGAATAGGTGAATTGAATTTGAGCAAAAAGGATATTAATACGTACTTGCTAAATATAATAACTTTAGTTATGTAAATTGAGCATTGAAAAACTGATTTGTCCACGCTGCTGGTTAAGAACGTACTGCGCGGTCACAGTGACCGTTTGAACAGAGTCCAAAAATTGAAAACATTGAAAACTGAAAATATAGACACACTAGTCTGAACATAAGGATCGATCGTTCTTAAATCAATATACATACATATGACGGTAAATTTGAAAACGTCCAACGATATTCAACACATGCTATTATACTAACCACAGGTGGTAGCTTTAAAAATCGATATTCCTGATGTAAGACCAGCAGAAAGAATGTATTTTCTATTTATATACAAGAGAACAGGTTCTAATTTAAATGGGTAGGACCCAATTATAAACCTTATAAAATTGGAAACTTCATCATAACACATTACTGGTTCAGTAATGCCACGTAATAATCATGAATCTTAGGCGTTTCGTACCTAAGATTTACGCTATGTTGTTTAATCATGTGAATCGTTTCCAGTAGTAACCTTTTTTGTAGAGGTTATGTTCTCTGTCTATTACTTTGGTATTGTCGAAGTGAAATGTATGGTCAAACTCAAGTGAATGCTTCGTCAAAGCGGTGTGTTGTGTTGGAGACAAGAATATTATATCGCGTTTATGCTGAGTGATACGTGTGTCTAGGTGTCTAGATGTTTGTCCAATGTATTCATGGTTACAATGCTTGCAAGGTTGCATATACTACATTACAACTTTTCAACATAGGTATTTTATCTTTAATGGGTGGAAACCAATTTTTCAAATTAAATGGTATGTTATCGATAGTGTGTATGCTAACCTTCCTGAAAATTCTTCTAATGTCATTAGAAATGTTGTTTACATATGGGATAACCACTGTATTCTTCCAATTTATTGGACCTTTTGCTCTGAACCTTTCTTCTTTTCGTTTTTCGACGAAGGGAGGATGGTATAGATCAAATACTCGTTCCTTGATGATGTTAGAAACGAGATTTTCAGGGTATCCATTATGTGTAAGTACATTCCTAATGAGTGACAGATTGTTTGATCTGAATTCAGGATTTGCTAAAAGGATGGCACGACCAATGAGATGTCAATCTCAATTTCATGTGTGAACTGTAGTCTGTTGTGAAAATGGTTAAAAGTGTCAACCAACGTTCTTACTTGATCAGGTTTGCAACAAGTAAGAATATCATCTACATATCTTTTATAAAATTTAAGTTCAAACGGTAATTTAGAAATGGAAACTTTTTCCAGTTCTTCCATTACTAGATTGGCAATGACAGGGGAAATGGGAGAGCCCATTGCAGTACCAAATACCTGTTTGTAATATGTATTGTTGAAACTAACGACATTTGCTTGTAGTACAAATATAACTGCTTTGAGAAATTCATCTCCTTGTATTGTGGTGTGTTCTTTTATCTCTTCCCAACGTAAGTATAACACCTGCATTGCCAAATCTACAGGAACGTTGGTGAATAACGCTGTAACATCTAATGATACCAGTTGTGAATCTTCTGGAACCTGAATGTGTGTGGGGTTCTGAGTTCCTTAACCAATTTCCAGCTGTCTACAGTATGGAATGATGTGTTACCAATAATTTTAGATATAATGCTAGATAGGAATTCAGAAAGTTTGTATGTGGGTCCTCCGATGGAAGAGACTCTAATTCGCCAAGACAATTGTTCTTTATGTGTTTTGGGTAATGCGTATGCTCTAGGTGTTACTGCATTATATAAGTGTTACTACTAGATTTACTAAGTGATCGAAACGGTAGCGCCGAAAGCATCATTAAATTAAATATTTAACATTTACGATCGATAATCGGGATTATTTTATCCAAAAGTTGTATAGAAAAAGTACAAAAGTATATAGAAAGCGTTTCGGATATTTCAAGGTTACCTTGATTACCTGTAAATGGAAAGACTTACATTTGGATCATCAATCGATAGAGTATCAAATGCTGTAGAAAAATGTATGGATCTTCATGTGTCCCAGTCCAATACTTAACGAGATATTATCGAAATAATTTTCAATACGTACCTACCTGCCTGGAAGCTGGCAGATGCTGGAACTAAGATCCCAAAACTTTGGTGAATACATATGGAAAATTATTTCGATAATATTGCGTTAACTATTGGGTTGGAAAGAAAGTTTCCGTAGCGTTTTCAAATTAAGATTCGAAGATAAAATTAAGGCATTTATTCATATGTTTATTCAATAACACGAGAAGTTACCTCGGAAATGGCAAAAAGTAGTAAAACAGAATGGAAAATATGTTACTGAATAAATCCATGAATAAATATCTGAATTTTAGCTTTGAATTTTTATTTACAAACGCTACGAACTTTCGTTCCAACCCAATATTAAATCTAGGGCTCTATCAATTCATGATACAAACGGTAGGTCTTTGAATTTAAAGAAATCAAGGTGACTTTGAAATCTCCGAAACGGTTTCACCCACATAAAACATATCATTTGTTCATATTAATACAAGTAACGGACATATTCAAGGTGTGCAAGTTATTGCAAGACGTGCAAGTTGTAGTATACCAACATATAATTTTTCTTTAGTTTTAAGGACTGATTTCAACAGAGCTTTATGCGTGAAATTTGAACTGCTACGGTGACAATAGTCCTGTTACAAAACCGAATGAGGTAACCGTCCTGGAAAGTGTTATTGATCCGATCTTTCGCGTTAGCTAATGTACCGTAGCATGTCCAACGCAAAAACGCGAAGCCACTGAGCTATCACAAGAAGCATCGCTAACCGGCTTGTCAAATACCGCAGATGTATTGCCAAATCGAAGTTTTGAAACAATAGTGGAACTTTCATTCCGGTCGATCATAAAAACTGCATCCAGGTCCGATACAGTTCCGCGGTGTACATTTAGTTCTCTTAGAACATTCGAATTTTAGTGCATGGAAATTCATTTCAAAATGTCCAATTGTCAACTATTTATTAACCCACGCAGGTTGCTCAGTAAATATTGAATAACTAAACATGTTATATAAAACGTAATAAATTACATTTACGTGTATATGTTGTACATTTTTGATTTGATTTGTTACTTTTCTAAAATAAAAAGAGAGAGGAGCTATTATTCACCAAAATTATCGATTTCTTTTATGTAAGAACAATATATAAGTATATATGCAAGCAATAATCAAATGAAAAAAGGTAGATAATTTCTGGACCGTTTTCATGATTTTCACCGATCACTTAAGAGGTTAACATACTTGGGATTATGTAATTAAAATTGGATGCATTATTTAACACTGAACCTACCCGTAGGAAATGACTGAACAAAATATTTAAGCGCATATTATAATCGAAATAAACTCTATTTGTCATTTTCTCAAGTCAACACCTGCCAGTCATTTTTAGTGCTCGGCAACTGCTAGAACAAACTTGTTGTACCATTTTGTTGATGTTAATGCTATCCTATAAATATTGGAACCGCTTGTGTTTTATTTTTATATCTTCTTTAACTAATTTTAACTAATTTTTTTAACGAACTTTTGCGATCATCTAATACAGCATCCTTAAGGTCTTGAGATACTTATTTATAAATATTAAATGTGTTTTGGACATTGTCGTCAATTACTCGGTAAGGAAAGTAACACGATATTTATAAACAATAGCTTTTATTACAGTATTCAACAAGGAGGTGGAAGGATAGCTTCAACGAATCGACATGGATCTCAAAAGTACATTTATTACAATCAAACACAAAGTTCAACGTAGCGCAACGCTTAACAAACATAACAAACCGTGCGAACAATTCTTAATGCCCCTTTTTGAATCCCCACGACTTATGGTCGTCGTGTCCTCCCTTCTTGCCATGCTGGGAATGATGCTCGTGATGCTCGTCGTGGCCACCGGAGCTCTTGTGTCCCTTATGATCGTGATGATGATGTCCCTTCTCGAAGTGTCCCTTCTTTCCATAATGATCGTCGTGTTCACCTTCGTCGTGATGACCCTTCTTGAAGTGGCCGCCCTTCTTGTGGCCGTAATCGTGATGATGACCGCCATGATCCTCGTGGTGTCCGGAATCATGGTGTTCGTCGAAGAATTCCTTGTCTTTCTTGAACTCGTCTACTTTGTGGACCTCGTGGTGTCCCTTGGTACTGTGTCCCTTTCCGTAGTGGCCATCCTCGTGGAACTTGTGTCCCTTCTCGCCCTTCTCGCCCTTGTGATGCTCGGAGTAGTATCCGTCGTCGTGATGATGGTCCTTCTTGTGGCCTTCTTCCTCGTCGTAGTAGCCTTTGTGCTCGTCCTTGTCGTGATGGCCTTTCTCACCTTTCTCATGTTGGTGCGACGACTTGTAACCTTTGTCGCCCTTGTCGCCATGTTTATGATGATGATCGGAATGGTGCTCCTCACCGCCGCCCTTCTCGTGATGATGATGAGACGCCGCTGCCTCCATGTCGACATCTTGCTTGCCGATCTCCCAGGCCGCTGTCAGACATTGACAGGCGACGTATGCCGCGAATAGCAGAATCACCAGACGGGACTTCATGATTCGAAGGGATCGGATCGTTGAGACCGAAACGTTCGGCGCCGACGCTGCGTTCGGTATGATTAATCCGGTGACCACGCTCGGATTTTATATCGAACGGGGAAAAATCGACGTTAAGGAAGCAGGACTCTCTTTCCTGGCTGTTTAGCGGGACGTTGCGAAAGTAGCGTCTCCTTAACCCGCTTAGCCCGCAATTCGTCGGTTCCAACCGATCCGGCACCGTCAATCGAAACCGTTATGCAACCCGATCGAAATCGCCGCGCCGGCTCTCTCGCGGGATCTGTTCTGCCCAGTGTGCAAACGATAATCTCGCTCTTTTTCGGTTTTTCTGTCGCTGTGTGTCGTTACGTAACGGTCGTAATGCGATTTCGATTCTCGCAACGCGACACGACGCGACGGCCAAAGCTTTGAATCGTAATTAGGGTTTCGGGTTAAAGAAACCCGTAGCGATTTGCTCGATCGAGTTTTTATGTGTCAACTATCGCTGCCAGAAGTTTTTGCTGCTCGGTGGGAACGCGTATCGACTCGCCGACCTTTTAATTCGACGACAGCTTTAATCAAATTGCTCCGTAACGTCGCATTACAGAATGATCGGTCTGCTTACGATGAATATAGATCGTATCGTATTTATCGACGCGAACGCGTGTCATCGACCGCAACACTGTTGCTTCTTTTATTGAATTCTCGACACGGTTGGCCTCCATGTCGAATACTCGTGAAAGGCGATCATACTGTACACAATCGTCTACATTTTCCCGCGTCGCGTCGATCACATTTCGCGCGCGCGGAGTTCCGCCGCGCCACGCCGGCGGACGAATCGATAAAAATCACGTTCAGCTTTAATTGACGAAAGTGAGACGCCGATTGTGCAAAGAAATTCGGTGAACGGTGAAAACTAAATTTTTCACCCGATCGAAGAACGACCGATCGTTTTGTAATCCGTCGCGCGCCGCCCGGCGTGCTCTACCGGCTGCAAATTGATTGACTTTTTTACGGCAAAAAAGACAATTGCCTATCGGCACCGTATGTCTGCCGCGACGCAACGTTCGTTCGCGTCACAGTCAATTGGAAAGGGGTGGTTCAGGTCGAAAAAAGTGTTCATCGCGATCGACGTGTTGCGTTTTGATTGCGAGACGAACAGTTACGTCTGACCTGGAGCAACCTTCGCGCAACGAAACGGACCACCGGGCTGAGTTTACGAAATATGGATCCCCTGTATCAACTAGATGGGGCAGAGCTTGGAGGAACGAAAGCGATTACGTAGAGATCGCCGGTATCACCGCTGGTATATAAGGTTTGCGTTGAATTGACATGATCAGTCGGTAGCACTGGTTGGTCCACAAAGTATCAGTATGACCAGAAGTTTGTGGCTCTGCCTCGGCTTGGCCGTGGCATGTACATGCGTCTCCTTGGCCTCGGCTAGACAGTTGAGGAGCAAGAGGGACCTCGAGGTGGCGGCCAGCCACCATGGTGGTGGAGGTGGCGGTGGTGGCGGTGGCGGTGGCGGTCACGAAAGCGGCGGTGGTCACGAGCATCACGGCAGCCATCACGAGGAACACGGTGAGAAAGGGGAGAAGGGTTACAAGAACCACCATCACCACGACCATGGCGATCACGGTCATTACGGTAAGGATCACGAGGAAGGACACCATGGGGAGCATGGTGGACACAAAAAAGGGCACCACGACGAGCACGAAGAGCACGGAAGCCATCACGAACACGAGGACGGGCACAAGGGTTCGAAGTACGGGCACAAGAAGGGTCACAAGAAGGGAGAAAAAACCCACGGCTATCACCACAAGGCTCACAAAGATGAGTATCATAAAGAACACAAGTTCTACGATGATTACCACAAGGGTGGACACCATGAGAAACACGGGAATCATCATGGACACCATGAAAGCAGCGACGGCCACCACAAGAAGGGTGGCCATCATCATTCCGGACATCATAGCGATCATCACGGCAAAAAGGGACACTTCGATAAGGGACACTACGACGACGACCACAAGGGTTTCCAGGGTAAACATGGATACGACGAGCACCACGCGCAACACGAGGATTATGGCAACAAGCATGAACACCATGGAGGCAAATCTCACGGATACTCTAGTGGAGACGGACATGGAGGTGGCGGCGGAGGTGGTGGTGGCCACGGAGGCGGCCATGGTGGACATCATCGACGTTAGAAGAGAACCAATGAAATTTTGTTTTGATTCGTTGTCGTATTTGTTTTTTATTCTGTCGTTGATTAATTTTAGACATTATATTGGAATTTCTCGTGTTCGATGTTTTCATTTCGATGATTAAAATATTTCAACTAAATCACTCTTCTTCTACGTTCAATTTAACCCCACCCGTAGGATTTAAGCCAAAAGCATAAAATGCTGAGGCACGTTGAAGGACTGATTATACTTCTATGTGCTATACAATTACATTTTCTTAATTATGAAAATACCGAGTACTTACTCTTCGTACTCTCGAATAAATATACAGTTTGAAATTGAAACTTTCAGTTTTTTTAAATACACTATTTGATATTAGTTCTGTTCCGTAAAGACTAACTCATTACTGAAAACTACAAACAATTTGTAGTAAAATATAAAGATCAAATTATCGCTGCATAATAGAAAGTATTATGCAAATATACCTATTTGCACCTAAATATACCTATAGTTCATCGATAGAATGTTACGCCATTGAAAATTCAAATGCACGAGTTATTCATATTCGTAAATTTTATAACAAACGATAATTATTTCCTCTGCCTTGTATTATAGATTCCTTTCAACTAAAATTGTACAAGGTCACTAACGTATATTAACTGATGTCAAGCGCAACAACTTTTATCCTAAATATTTTTTTATTGTGATAGTCGAATGTTAGTTTGACATACATAAATGGCTCAATACTTTTTCTGTAGAGAATATCGAGCTGCATTGATTGGAGCATTAAAAACAGACAATTCCATAAAGCAGGGCCTCTATGATCTTCATGTGACCTCTACGCGTCCTTCTATGAAGAAACTATTTACACCGGACCATGACCTCCATAAAACCATTCAGTTGTTATCTAAACCTTTTTTTATATATCATACAGTATTCAAGTAATTGTCATGTGAAGATTGAAACCGGTTACTCTGTATGCAGGGTGAGTTCGAAGAAATAGAACACTTAAGTATCTCCGTTACTTTTCGTTATACAAAAAAACTTCTTAGGACAAAGTTACACTGTTTGAAGGGCCACATGTAACGGTGTAAGAGAAAAAATTTTCGAGGTCATTTTTTTACGAGATTTCAAGCTCATCGATATTTTTTTAAATGGAATGAGTTATTTTTTATTACATCAATCGATGCAACTGGACATTCATTATAAAAAAGTATTCACCTATGTATGTCGAAAAGTTAGTAGTTCAGGAGATATTTCAATTTAAATAACTCTAAAACACCATTGCTGTCTTACTAACACGTTACACAAGTAAGTAAACGCTAATATCAATTTCAATTTTAATGTCAATTTTTCAATTTCCACTTCAATTTCAATATCAACACTGACTCTTCATTTTCAACTTCAATTTTTCAATTTCAACTTCAATTTTAACTCTCCCACTTCAACTTCAATTTCAACTCTTCCATTTCAACTTCAATTTCTACTCTTCCATTTCAACTACAATTTTTCAATTTGACTTCGTTAATTTCAACTCTTCAATTACAACGTCAATTTTTCAATTTCAACTTCAATTTTTCAATTTCAATGCGTTAATTTCAAATCTTCAATTTCATTTTCAACGTTAATTTTTAAATTTCAATTTCAACTCTTCAATTTACACTAGCAAGTAAACGCTAACGTCTTAGTACGACAGTAATGGTGTTTTAGAGTTATTTAAATTGTAATATCTCCTGAACTACTAACTTTTCGACATACATGGGTTAGTACTTTTTTATGACGAATGTTCAGCTGCATCGATTGATGTATTAAAAAATACCTCATTCCATTTAAAAAAATATCAATGACCTTGAAATCTTGTAAAAAGATGACCTTGAAAATGTTCTCCATTACACCGTTACATGTGGCCTTTCAAACAGTGTGATTTTGTCCTAAAAAGTTTTTTTGTACAACGAAAAGTAACGGAGATATTTAGGTGTTCTGTTTCCTCGGGCTCACCCTGTATATTCTTTCACAAACAGTGGACCAACCACTGCAAATCCACACACGTATCGGTTCTCTATTGGGAACAGAGATCGGGCCAGCGGCAAATTAAAGAAAACCGATATGTTTACCGTACGTGAAGCTCTCGCGGTGTTGATAGTCCTGGCAATTTTGGCGGCGGATGGGTTCACGTCGATCATAAATTACTGGAACCTGGAAATCGCGGCCTTCTCTCATTCCAACCATTACGGCAAGATCGGCGGAGGTAATCGCCACTCGGATCACGAAAATCAACACGGTGGTCGCGATAATAGTGGCTTCTACAGCTAGCACGACTTTCGGAATTTTGACAGAGACAACAGCAGTGGCTACTACGACGAAGATGGCAGATGTACAAACATGACTTTTCATGGAACCTATAACTGTAATAATATATATGGGCTGTACAATTTTTATACAAGTCTTACTTTTTCGTAGGGTTCAAAGCATTGACTCTGTGAATGAAGTGCTCGTTTGATGGAAGATCTTGCATTCCAATAACAAATATTCCGTTTTGTCGATCGTAACGAATTAATAGAAATTAGTTTATGTTATCGGCACACAGGTTCGATCCAAAATCAAAACAAAGCAATTTTGCAATTCAGAAGATTTTTCTCAACGTTTCGATCCAAGTATGGATCATCTTCAAGAGAACTTTGCGTCTGAAAAATACTGAATATTGTATTGAGTGTTTCACAAGATCAATAATAACCACAACATAATTTTTCACCGTACTTGCTATGTGTAAATTGTTTATAAGTGTATAAATTTGCAACTGTATTCCATGCTGGCACGAACTAAACCGAACGATGTGAACTTCCACCAGAGTTGGGCAAAATGTAATTTCAATTACAATTACAATTACTTGCCAATTACTATAATTTGAAATTGCAGAAACAAGATTACAATTACATGTAATTGTAATTGGTAATTGCAATTACTTGACGAATCACTGCATTGTAATTGTGGTCCGCAATTACAATTACTGGTTGAGCCAAAGTAATTGCAATTACCAATTACAATTACATGTAATTGTAATTGGTAGTTGCAATTACTTAACCCTAAAATGGCACTACAAAAAGGTAATTACTAATTACTAATTTATAATTAGATACCTACTCAATGGAAATGTCTAAAAAGAACAAACAAGAAGTATATGTTAGGAAATATTTATTATTTATTCTCTCTCTATTACTTATTACTCATCGACCTTGCTCCCGCCTTGTAAGATATATTCAGACCCAACATCTCTTTAACTTTTTCTTGTGGAATAATGTACATGATACGAGAGAGGGGGCCTAAAAGTTCCCAGGGTAAGAGTTGTTCCGATCATTATTTATAAACAACGGAAGTACACGCGATTCGTTTTCAGTTGTTTTTGTTATAAGAGTGGGTAAAGACAGTCTGTTATCCAATTTTGTGGAGTCCGCGATAGTGCAGCGTGTGTTTTTAACGAAGCCGTAGTTACGTACCAGGTAAGTAAATATTATTTGATCCTTTTTCATCTATTTCGCTTATTTAATTCTCGGTATACTGTGCCGGAGTCTATTTTGACCGGGAACATCCAAATTGTTATTTAAGCACTCAATTTGTTGCAATTAAACTAACTGAATAGCTGTTTCATTGAGGATAACGGAAAGGCTAATGTGTCTACACGAGATATCATCAAAAGTAAATTCTTAAAAATTATTAATTACAGCTGTGAACGGTCCTAAGCATTCCCATTTATATGGCTATAATAAAAATCGTTCGTTGTCCGAGGATTAATATCGATGTCACTGATTCTTTTATCCTTGTCGATGAAATGACATTCAACAACATGTGGTGATAGGTTTTATTAATTATTTTATACCTATTGTATTAATAATATATTATATTGTATATTATTAATACTGCAGTTTCCACATGTGTCATTTGTGCCAAGTTGTTATAGTGACTTGGCAGCACATTGTTCCGTAAGGTATGCATATGTAAATACGTATATGTACGAGATGTGTTAATAATAAAATAACTGGAATTTTGTAATTTCGTGGGTTGTATTAGTCTGATTCACGCCATTTTTTCTTTGCTGTGTCGGCAAGCATGTCTGAAAAGTGTTTGTACCAGAGTTGGGCATTAATCGATTAAAATTTTAATCATGATTGATTGATTAATGTGTACGATTAAAAAAAGAAATCGTCGAAAAATCGACGATTGATTCAATCGATTGATGAAGTAAATCGTCAATCGTTGATTAAAAAAAGAAATCATTGCAAAAAAAAACATAAAAGCACGTAGAGTTTGTATTATATACATATAGACCAAATGACAATACACCTAAACTCAGTTTACATTTTTTTCAGTATTCATACAGTTTTGATTCCGTGTGTTTCATTTCGAAATTTCAGCAGTTAATCATTAATCAATTATACGATTAACGATTACAATTGAAAGGAATGTAATCGTTAATCGCGAATAACGACTAAAGTAGAAACTTAATCGTTAACCGCAATTAACGACTGTTCGGGATTCGAATTGTGAATTTGCCGGTCGTTACGCCAACCGTCGAGCTCCGTTCGTTTTGCTCTTTTTCAAGCGTGTTTAGAGTCGCGTAGCGATCACGCGTAACCGTAGCGCGAGGCTATGGTGTGTTTGTCAGCGCCCATCACCGGCAAATCTCCACTATTCGAATCTCGAACCGTCGCGTCGCGTCGTCTCCCTGGATCATGCGATCGATCCGGAACCAATATCGTGCGACCCCGCCGGCCGTTTCGGAGAATATTTAAAGGCCCTCCCTTGGCGGAGCGACTCTCTTCCGATCAGTTCTGCGAATTCCTACAATCATTCAATTAGCACGTTCTCATTTTCTATATTTTGTTTGTTCGCGACAATCACGGCACTTTCTTTGTCATATCCATTCGACGTTTCTTTCGAGTCGCAGACGATTCTGTTCGTTCGCGTCGCGATCCGTGCTTCTGCCCGCGTCAAGATATCCGACGAACGCGTGAAGATCACCGTCCGCGGCGACCCTTGTCAAGGTGTCGCACAAGATCTCCGTCGCGCTCCAAGGCAGACCCTCGCACGCGCAAGATTTCCGTATTTCGATCCGTCGGCGATTACAATTTTGAATAAAGTACAGTGTGAAACCAATCTGAAATCAATCTCTCTCCCTCATTCTCACGATCCTTGTCATTGCCTTCCTCGCGCGCTCAATTCTGAGCGGTTCCAGCGTCAGGCGCCTTCGACCGTCGTCGGTCGACGCCGAACAACGACTAAACAAATTTGTTCCACAATTACTGTTGGGAGTTTCTTATAAAGTTTTTCGCGCTGATTCCGAATCTGTCCATAATTAACTTCCCGATTTTGTAGGGAAGTTATTGTAATGACCCCGAAAATCGAAAATCGATTTTTTAGCAGATCTTCACGTTTCATGGTCATTGCAGTCATTTTAGACTATTTTCAGCAAAATGTTCGTATGTGTGTGTGTGTGTGTGTGTGTGCGTATGTCTGTTTCTATGGTATCAAATTTTTCGTTAACGATTTCTGAAAAAGTAACAACGCGATCAGAATGATGAATGATGCAATCGATGTGCCCCGCTGTAACTTAGAGCTGATTAGATTTTGGTCCATTTTGGTCAAGTAGTTTTTTAGTTTTTTTAGTTTTTTTTCGAAAGAAGTTCATTCAACAATGCAATTTATACGAGAGAACGGAAAGTTTCCACCGAAGAAACAAACGTAATTACATAAAAAATTTTTTTTTGTACCTTATGATGATGTTTCCGCTTACAATACTCGAAAATTATCCCAATGCAAGAGTGAGTTAATCATCTCTACTCCCGAGAATACATTTTCAAAGAATATCGATGAAAGTACAAAAAAAAATTTATATTACAATCTTTAAAAAAACAATCAGTTCAAAACGAATTATTAACTGAGATTAAATTGGAAATTAATATAAACTATGTGATAATTATTAATAACATTGATGTTGAAAACGGATTGGTTAATGGAGCACACACACACATGCGGAATATTAAAATTTATTACTTTTCAAGAAAATACTAAAATTCCGTCTATATTGTGGTTAGATTTTCAATTGGCCAGAGTAGGAGTGAAAGTAAGAACTCGTTATCGTGATTATATGAAAAATGCAAATATTCATCAAAATTTAACACCAATAATAAAAATACCGAATCAAGTAAATATGTCGAGAGAGGAAAAATATCAAATCACACGTAGTCAAGTTCCAGTGGTTCCTGATGAAGCGATTAAGATTCATAAAAGTCAGGGACAAACATACGAGAAAGTATGTTTGAATTTTAAAACATCAGGAAAATGAACTTTACAAATGTTGTATGTAGAACTGAGCAGAGTTTCAAAATTGAGCATTTTATATATTTTGGGACAATTTAAATTAACAGTATCGAAGAAAACCAAGATCCATACTGCAAATCCGGATAATGATGACTTGTATCGTTTGCGAAAAACTAATTAAGACAATTTATTTTGCAACATTAGTATGCTATAACAAGGAACCAAGCGAGCAACGAGCCTACGATGTTGGTTTAATAGCAAACATTTTGATAAGTAGAAAACTATTGAATTTCCCTGAAAACGTATAATCTTCTTAAAATGTACACTTAATAATGATAATAATATACTACAACTAATTAATCGGGAAGTTCTTTGTGTGACTCTTGGAGAGTTACACACCAAATAACATCCGTACCACTAACCCTCTCGCGAGCTCGCAAAGCGAGCGAGCTACGGCAACCCTACTTGCGAAGCTCGCGAAGCGAGCGAGCAACAACACCCCTCTAGTTTTTTTCTAGACGCACAGTTTTTGAGAAACATGACCTTGAAAAAAAACATATTTTTCAACTTTAAACAAATATTGTGGTGTTATTATGAAAGATATTGAATTGTTCTTTCCAGAAAAAGATTCTGTAGACTTTCCCGAATACAGTGATATCCAATATTAATACATTATGATTGTTTAAACATGTTTAAACAATGATTAAAGACGGAGAGACACCAATTTTGCACCAATTTTTGAGGATATTTTTCAATTTATCTCAAAAAATAATAGTCCAGCGGACAGTGGTGTCTCTCCATCTATGATGCTTGTTTGAACATGTTTAAACAATCATAATGTATTAATATTGGATATCAATGTATTCAGGAAAGTCTATAGAATCTTTGGCTGTAAAGAACAATTCAATATCTTTTATAATAACATCACAATATTTGTTTAAAGTTGGAAAATACGTTTTTTTTAAAGTCATGTTGTAGGAGAAAAATCAAGGGCAGATTGGGAATCAGCGCGAAAAACTCTATAAGATCCACTCAACAGTATATTGGGAATTTTATTCTTTTATAAAAATTCTTTTGATAAATCTATAGCTGGGTCTCGGAGACCTCGCATTTCCATGCGAAGGTTAAAAAAGTTACCGCCCTTTTAAGAGTGTCCGAATATTAACGCGGGCTACTCTGTGTATATGTATATATTATAATGATGTTATTAAAATATACACTTCCTTCCGACATACATACTTCCTGTCCCTGATTATACCTTTCACTCGCAGCCAGTGGCAACAGAACGTGCCTACGATAAACAGCGAACATTTCCAAAGATGGAGCGCAGCGAAAACATTATGTTCTTCATTATGAAGGGTCCACTGAAGGTGAGCAATGAAAGAAAAATAATTTTCAACGCTGGGAAAACGTTGATACGTAACTCATAAAAATTTTCCCACCGTGCTGGATGGCAGCGGGGGAACGAAGTAATAAAACGGTGTACACGTGTTCGCGCGGGCGTTGTTTAACATTTCAACGCATCATAATAAATTTTTACGTTCCTCCGGGTTCCTTTGAAACGGCCGGCTTGTCTCGCGCGTATCCTACCGACGCGTCGCAGAAACATGCGCGGGCGTATTCCGAATATACACACACTCACACACACGCACACACACACGCACGCACGCACAGACCCACTTACAAACACACATATTTCTCCCTGTTTTTCCATTTTCTTCTCGCGCTCGCGGCGTTTTCGGTTTATCGCGCCGTGTGTGTCCCGGACTCGCTAGCGCGCGCCACGTACCTACCGACAACGGATACAACGGATGAAAGGAGGGTGAGGGATGCGGGGATGGAGCTGGGTATGGAACGGGTGGTGCAGTGAGAACGAGAAGAGGTGCAGGCGCATTCAGCGCGGCGCGGGTTTGATTAACGATTCCGCCCTCAGCAAATGAAATTGCCGTGGCCATTTGTGGGTCTATCTAGACTGGATTCCGGAGCACTGGACACGGATTAACGGTGCTTTATACGCTTCTTTTAGGGCATGCCGGGACGTTGCAGCCGTTCGCGATCACGGTTACCCATTCTCGGGCCGGAGATTGCGTACGAGCAAGCGCTTCTACTTGAAATTCCCTGGTGTGTGACAATTCCGCGCCACGGCCAGCCTCCAATCCAGCCACTCCCTTCGTCCCTACGACTCTGCAGCCCTCGACCGGGCGTTCCACGGCCATTGTTCCAGTCCGTGATGCACGTACGTGTGGCTGGCTTAATTAATCTAATTGGAGTGGTCGCGCGACTGGCAAAAGAAAAGAAGGAACGCCGGTCGACCGAGTGCTGGAAGAAGCATACGCGTACACCGGTCGCGTGTTAAAGAGGCCAGAAGTACCCAACCCCTGCATCCCTCGTTCCCACCTGCACTCCTCACCCCGGGGGCCGGGGGGCCTTTGATCGATCTCACAATAATACTGTCGTTTGGCTAAATTAATGAGAACACTCGAGCCACCGCGCGGTACTCGTCTCCGGCGAAGAGACCGTCATGTCAGCGCGATGGGGAACAACGAGAAAAATTAACCGGGTCTTTCGCCCTGAAACCAGGGTACTCGACGCACGCCCGGTAGTTTGCCGGAGGCTGAGAGATTCTCGTCGTGATACGCCTGTTTCGAGATAGCGCGTTATCGATAACTTATTGGTGCTGGGAGTGCAGTTCTTGATTGGAGTTATCGATTTACAGTCAGCCGAAAAGTCTCTTCTACACCTTTTAACATTGGAACTAGCAGACGCACGATGGTTCAATTAGCTGGACAAAATACATTTTCAGATGAACAAAAACTACCTGTGTCAATGTGGTTTATGATAACCATATGTCAAGACTCTTACACTAGAAAACGTTATATTGTTAATGTTTACGGATTAGGCAAACTTCGGTTTAAGGGGTCTTTTCCAGCAGACGACGCTCGCGCGTGAACACTCACACACCGCTAGACCACGTATACATAGTACGCGGGGATTGCAAGGGTCCGGGATTCCACTCCTGATTTCTCGATAATGCAAAGACGGGGTTTTGTAGTAGTCAAAATCGCTAGATGAAAGATCAATCCAGGGCGCTGTTTGCCTCAAAAGTCCTTCTTTTACGTTTCCGAGCAATAGTTTTGCAATATTCGGCTGCATGTTGCCCGTCGGAGAGGCTAACACAGTGGGGTATTTGGCCGGTTTAGTGCGCCAAAACTATTGCGACGTTATTAATAGTGTGAAGGTCATACTATTATATATCGTTGAAAGGAGGGATTTATATCGATCGTACTTCTTTCAATTTGAAATAGTAATATTTTTCGCAATTACTATTACTATTTCAAATTGAAAGAAGTACGATCGATAAAAATCCCTCCTTTATTATGAATGGCGAAAAATTTTTCAGAGAAAGCCTATTTTCGACAGCGTCCGCAAGATGGACAAATTGTCGACCGAAACTTTCTCACAAGTTACTAAACTGTCACCAATTAATATATTAATAACTTTCCTCAAGACATTTGTGTCTAAGGCAGGACCCGCTAGATAGCCTTACTGATGAGTCCTCTAGCGGGTCTAGGACGGAACACACCACCTTTGTTTCTGCCCAATAAAATAGCACTTGGCATCGTGACGGATTCAAACTCGAATCGACTGCGTTATTGGTTCAATCCGAATCGATAACGTTTGATGTCTTACAGCCATAGCTATATTCATTGTAGAAATTGATCGAACCGCAGCGCCGCGAAAAATATTACTATATATCGTTGAGTTTTCGTCTTAACACCAGCTACAACATTATCAAATCAAAAATACAACTTAATGTTTAAGAAATCGAAGCGATCTTGTTTTTTTGTTTTAAACAAATTTTTTCGAAGTTTTATATATTGAAGTTTATACCCATGTGAATACTGTTAAACTTTTTTTTCAAACATTTTTTCGTCAGATTAAGAGAAATTACTATTGCAAACAAATTTCACGCGTGGCTGTTGTAAAGATTTGATATGTACAGCCTGATATGTATCGCACAAAAAGCTAAATATCTTTTGTGTTTGCACTTGTTTGCACCTAAACTTTTATGGATTATATAAAGCAATGTCTACTGATTAACCTCGCAAAAAATTAAAGAGGAGTTATTCGGAGAAAAAAAGTTATTACATGATATATATTAATTTTCTGAAAAAAATATATCACTTTGGATCGTTTATTCTATCAAAACCACCGAAGAGAATAAAAAAATAGCCACTGAAATTAATCTATACACCTTCCTTTACATCCTAGATTTGGTCCTATCTCGATTTTATACACTAAACTTGTGAAACATATCATTTTTATTTAACACAAGTTTTTCGACACTTCTCTTTGTCACGAGAAATGTTACCTTCAAGTATCTGAATGTTATTAAATAGTACTCTCTATATGGAAAAATATTATTGTAGATTACTCGCATATACATTCAGGTTCATGAGAAAAAAGTTTTAGTCATTTTGAACAAACTAAAAATATTGATTTTTGGCGCGCTAAACTGGCCAAATACCCCACAAAAATCGAAAAAATGAATTTTCAAATCGAGAGTTTTGGATCCTTGGGTTGGTTGTACTTATGTTTGGGCTATTTTATGGTTATTGAAAAAAGTGTCTGGCCCTTCTACCAAACCGGGAAATTCAGTATGAAAGTCACATTCTTTGAGAGCGCAGCTACGTACTGCGAATTATCGCGTCAGGAAAGTGTGCATAACTCGCTACATTTACATTATATTGTACCCCTGGAGGTAAGTAAATCATACTTATGTATTGTATAAGGTGCAAATAATTATGGATAATCTATTATACGAGATGTATAAAAATTTCATACAAAAATTTCAGAAAACTAGGGAAATAGTTACGATTTTGAGGGATTGTGAGCATGGGACTTGTACACACTTTTAGATTATAGTACCACCTAGTAGAATCAACAAAGATCGGACACACCTAGGTGCCACTTTAGTTATTATAACTATTTTTGTAATGCAGAGTGCATGTCCGTATTCAATCCTCTTGGCGGCCGTAGTTGCTGCGAGCACTATGGCCGCCACGGGGAGCGAGAAGCGGCCGGGAGAAGTGGGGGTATTCCACGGGTATTCCTTGAGAACCCCTATCACACGTGCTCCTTCTGGCCATGCCTGTAATAGATTCTATCTCTTTAGATTATTCTGCTGTTAGTGTATAGCGGAACGAATTGAAGTTTTTTTGTAATTTTGACATCAGATTTATAATCAGCGACCCTAAAAACCTATGAGTATCAATTTTGAACTAAATTGGAGTAACTGCCTTCCGATGTATCATAGAAGGCAACAGCGATGTCGGCTGATAGACAGTGTTGCCAGTCTCATTACTTTTCTAACGCACCTCGTATCATTGGCATAGCTTTTATTTTAAACATTTTCGCATATTGTTTAAAATAATGAAGATATTGATGGGTTGTTTATATCGTAAGACGTTGGTATGAATGAGTTTGAACGGAACGTAGAGGTGGAAGAGTTGGCTGAGTTGAGGCTGGATGTTGTTCACCGCGTGGATATGATACGGTATGGCTGGGAGAATCGTGTGTATTTGTGTTGCATTTATATTTATATCGTTCATATTTCATAATTAAACAAGTATTTAACAAACAGTGCGTCCATAATTATTAAACTCATCTCCTACCGATGTTTCAGCTGGACAGAGTTCGTGAGGCACACTGTATATGTGAGTGCGATCGTAATATTTAAGGGAACAATTGAAAATCAAGAGAGGAAGGAGAACTGACTTTCACAATAACTATGTGCGACGTTTATAAAGCTTAAGAATTACAAATATAATTTTAATAAATTCGTATAAATTCTACGTGAAGTTTCTCGAGACGCGAATACCCATTATATCTATTACAATGTGTATTTGTTTACGCTCCTACGTAAATACGTTAAGGGAGTAGACTCCTTTTTCCACGATTGCAAGAGTGCGGGATTCGCGTTATCATTTCTCGATAATACAAAAATGGGGGTTTTCAGTAGTCAAAAACGCTAGATAAAACATCGATCTAGAGCGCTATCGCCCTCAAAAGTACTATTTTTTCGTTCACGAGGCGTAATTTGCATTATTTGGAAGGATACTACACTACACAAAAGAATTAAGGGATCACTTGTGCGAACCCGAAAAATTGGTCCCACTTTACGTGATCATAACTCCGTCAAAAAATGCCGTGTCGACATCGTTAAACGATGGTTTGAAAGCCTGCAACCTCTAGTTTCAGATGTTCTGTTTAAAATTGTTGCTATGTTGGTTTTTTACAAAGTCATAGCGAGATGGAGACAATATTGACGGTTAACAAAAATTTTGTGCAACTTTGGAACATCACACGGGGAGCAACAAATTTGTTTGATAAATCGCGTTAATAATATTTGGAATGGCTATCTTTCGTGTGTAAATTGTGTGGTTGTTGAATATTGTGCGATCTTTTTTATTCGAGTTATTCAACATTGAAGTAAATGTTGGCTTTTTAAGTTTAACTGGCTCCAGAAAGCGAAAAAATTATCGTAGAATCTTATGCAAGTTTCTTTCCTTTCAAGGCACTCCTTTTGTTTTTTCAATTTCATTAACATTTCGATATGCCAGGTGTTTCTGAAAATATGCTTAAGAAATGCACAATTTTTCCTTTTTTCCTTTAACTCGCTATGTCTCGGCGAGAAATGATCGTAATGCCGTGACCCGAACGTCAGATTGAAGCAGAGATTCTGCCGATTCAATTGAGTACCCCATGAGCTCGCTCCGGCAATTTTTTAGCTATGGCAGTGTTTGAAGTTAGTGTTTCGCAGAAATTAGCGCGCCACGTACAGCGGCTGCCTGACATCTCTGAATACGCTACCGCCGCACAGTGGTTCCAAACGCCCAAAAACTGGCCAAAACCCCAAAAATGAATTATGAGCTGGGACGTTTTTACCCATTGGGATGGGTACTCTAATAGTAACTCCGTAGTGGGGTAAACGGGAAAATGCTTGCATTTTTTTTACCTGAGTTGCAGTCGTAGTCGAAACTTCGCTTTCGTTAGACAGGCATTTTTCACGCGCGTGAGCGTACGTACGAAATATAAGTGCAAAGTGTATAAGTTATATTGGAAGCTACTGATTTTTATACTACATAATGGATACAGTTTGTGGAGGTAAGTTCAATCGTTTTTAGTGCTGAATTGTTAATGTTAACCGGTTAACAATTACACGGAAGGGGAACGTAAATTTTGACGCATACATTTTAAAGATGTAGTGATAAGTTAAAACCTCCACACACCTCCAGCAAATAACTTACAATGGGTCTTAGATTATACTATTATCTTGCAAAATCTAAAATCTTAATTGCCAATTCGCGCCATTTCTCACGTACCACCATTTTATATAACTCAGTGTAAGCATTTTATTAGCTTTCACCAAAATATCTCGGAAAGTATGAATGATACTAAAAAATGTTTCAAATAAAAATTTTACAGTTTGAAGGAACACATTTGACGATGGTATGCGTTTGACTTATTAGTGACCTTGAAACGTCCTGCGAAGGTCACGGGTCAATTTTTGAAAAAAAATGTTATTTTTTTTATATATTCTTATAGCTGACATTCAGACAATTTCAAAGCAATATAATAACATTATTTTGCGTTAATTTGTTACCGAGATATAAACGTTTTAATAAGAGAGCTAGAGAGGAAGCGACCTTTAAGGGACAGACAGGTCTAAGTAAATTAATTTATAGAAGTAATTAATTAACTTTTTAATTAATTCTTAGACAAAATGTTTCAAATATTGATTTCTATTATTTACTTTCAGGGTCTCGTGATAGCGAAATCCGTTTGACGAGAAAACAGATTTTTCAAATAATTAAGTGTTATTTGAATAGTGATATTACTATAATATCTGAACACCTTCAGAATCAGATATTCGAACAGCACGGGAAATTAATTGATGTAAATCATGAAACAAAGATCGCATTAGGGATTTTAATTTCTAAAATTAAGACAAAATGGCGAAGTGTAAAGAGAACGGAAGATTTCTTTTTTAGAAAGTTTGCTACGTGGCTTAATGTATCTGTTGCATTCCGTATACCTGCAGACAGCGACAATCATGCGAACATCATTGGCCGTCCTTCTTTAGAATTTGAAACCTCCAGCGAAAGATCAAAGCGAAGAAAGACAGCAGATATTCGGGCAAATTTTTCAGATGATGCATTATCGTATGCAACTCAAATGAATTTCCGAGCATCTTCTTGTGCTTTGTGGTCGCAATACGTACGATACACCTCGGAATGCCAATTTTTGAACAGAAGTAACAATTTTTTAACGTATGCGTTCGCCATATTGGATCCGCCATTTTGTTTTTTCGAATTTTGAGTCCAGATTTGTAATCAGCGGACCCGAAAACCATGGGATACCAATTTTTGGAAAAATTGAAGTACGTTTAGGGGTTTTGGCCAGCTTTTGGGGATTTGGAACCACTGTGCGCCGCGCTAGCGCACAGTGGAACATTTGGACCAAACTCAATTCAAAATCAAAGAACTTTCGATAGAAATGAGGTAGAGCGATGAAATCTTTTTCAAATTAAAGCTGAAACTTTGCAGAATATGGGAAAAATAGGGAGATTATGGTATGAACGTTTTTTAACGTTAAGAAAATTCGTTAAACATGTAGAATTTCAAGAAAATGTGGTCTCTCCAGTACCACGCGCGGAAAAAATTTTTTTTTTTAACATGCTATATATCATTTCCCGTAGATTTTTTCACGCAGATTTCAAAACTGGTCTCAAAATTTGTCTACGACCTCAGGATTTTGCAAGAAATCGATTTTGGAGCCAGCTAAAGTTCCGATTTAACTAACGCTCTTTCTATTGCTTTTTTGCACAAGATTCTACGATAATTTTATCGCTTTCTGGAGTCAATTAATGTTAAAGAGCCAACATTTACTTCAATGTTGAATAACTCAAATAAAAAAAAACCCCACAATAACCAACAACCACACATTTTACACAGGATAGATAGCCCTTCCAAATGATATTAATGCGATTTATCAAACAAATTTGTTGCTCCCCGTGTGATGTTCCAAAGTTGCACAAAATTTTTGTTAACCGTCAATATTGTCTCCATCTCGCTATGACTTTGTAAAAAACCAACATAGCAACAATTTTAAACAGAACATCTGAAACTAGAGGTTGCAGGCTTTCAAACCATCGTTTAGCGATGTCGATACGGCAATTTTTGACGGAGTTATGATCACGTAAAGTGGGACCAATTTTTCGGGTTTGCACCAGTGATCCCTTAATTCTTTTGAGAAGTGTATTTTCATAGCTATATGTGGCCGAAAAATGCAACTTACGTATCCTAAACGAAAAAATAGGACTATTGAGGACGATAGCGGCCTAGATCGATCTTTTATATAGCGTTTTTGACTACCGAAAACCTGCATTTTTGTATCATCGAGAAATGAGAACGTGAATTCCGGACTCTTGCAATACTGGAAACAAGTCTACCGCGTTTAGTACTGTCCGTCCAACAAGAGATGGCAGAGATTTTGACAGTGAGGCGCAGGGGGATTTGGGAGACCCCACTCCTGACGCCAGGCTGCATATCCGACTTTTCGCTTAGGTTCTGGCGGGAATGGTTGTCATAGGTCATAGGAGCTTGACGTCATCACATCGCTCTATTGGAGTTGCACTCAAGACGCTCGTTTGCTGTCTTCGTCAAGTGATTCGGCCAATCGCGGAGGAGACGTGTAGCGCGATGTAGGGATACCACGTGGTATATGTATACGAGTTTCTCTTGTTGGACGCATAGTACGTGGCAATCGCATAGTTGATGACAATCGTTGAATCAAAATGCCCCAACAAACGTACACCGAGTAATATTTTGATATCAACATTTTTTTTTGTAAATGTAATAATTCTTGCAAAATCAAATTTTTACATTTGACGCCAGTCACCCTCTCGAAATCTCGGATCAAGCCATCAGCGGTTAGTATGGCGCAGTGTCCCGCAGTCATCGGGCACCAGACACATGGAATTAGCGAGCCAGCCGAAATCTCCGGACGGTCTGACTTATTAATTCCCTAGATATTGCGGGGATGCCGCGACTGTGGATAATTTGCATGGGGGTGGGGGTGGGGGTATAGGTGCGAGCTCGCCGCGACATTCGCTAACAGGTTTTGTTTTACTGAAATTGAGTCGGGAGCGAAGATGCTAATAGAGTTTACAACGGCACGCAGGTAGAAGGAGAACTTACAATTAGTATACGAGTCCAGGACAATGGGAAGCATTTAAATTAAAGGGAACCGTAAATTCTATATGAAAATATAGTATACGGACCATATGAACGGACGATGTTGCGTGTATTGCACATGAAACTCTGGCAATGAAATTTGAAAACTAGCTGGCGAAAGTGTACGACGATCTATTTCCTTCGGTGATAGCATCGTTCTAGAATGTGTCACACTACGAATGAATCTCACACCACAGATTTTCATCTGAAAATCAATTGAAGAATTTGCTGCGGTAAGAAGGCAGCAACAGTGTCGCCATAACATGGGAATTAGCTCGAATTGAGGGGAATACAGTCAGTGCTGCCAGAACGGGGAAATCGAGGAGAAATAATGTACCCCCTCTCTGACGACCAGACCAGTCTACGGCACGAGCACCGTGGTCTACGGTCTTATTGTTAGTGGGGGACGTTTCAGTGTGCGCATGGTTTTGGAATGGGTTAGTGGAAGGGGAAAAGGAGGAGAGGGAATGCAATCCGGTCGGATTGCATCTGGCGGCAGTGAATACAGTTAGCCTCTCTCTGCTAGTACCGGTTTAATCACGTGACATTGTAACGCATGCACGACAGAAGCGAAACGCGTCCCATAAACAGGCCGTGTCGCATGCGTGGAGGATTTTAGTGTCGTAGGAAGGGAAGGTAGAGTGGGAGACAAGTCTTGCAGCGCGACTGGACAACGGCAGTCCGAATCATTGGACTAAATCAACAAACAACAATTAACATTAGGTTCGTCTCAAATCATCTAAAAATTGATATATGAAATATTCATGTCAATGGATTATAACAGATCCAATAAATGCAACTTTAATTTCAGTACTGCCTATAGTAAGCAGGTACCCATTAATGAGATGTAAAACGAGAGTATATTTTATTGTAATCATTTCTTTGATGGATAACGTAATTCTAATTACTTCTAAGTAATAAAATTAAACTCGCATTGCTAACTGTTACGAAACCACTATACTTGTTACTTGGATAGTAATGTCCGAAATGGAACTGAATGAACGGAACACCACACTAACACTGACTGAGCTCCTTCGGTGCGAAAAGGGTCAGTGCAGTGGGGATGAGTCGGAGTGGGAACGCGTAGTGGAGTCAGTGATGTGATCAGACCCACCGTAACTCGCGCATGCGCGGCAATTTCAGCCTCAGTAGCGTAACTATTTCGATGAAATCGTGTAGCTTGAGTACCCCGCAGACTTTTATAATTGAAACTTATTCTTTATTTTGAGGATGGGATAGGGAAAGAGCATTGCAATAACTACGCAAAAGAATACATAATCGTCTCTCGTCCATCAGTCGTCCCGCCAATAACATTGGTACATTCCCGCCAGAATAACTGCCTCAAGGCGTCAGGGCCCTGGCCGCTCGGCTGTGTCATTGTAGATACGGTACTGTCTTGGCCGCGCATGCGCGAGTTACGGTGGGTCTGATCATATCACTGAGTGGAGTACGGAGCGTTGACGCGCCGAGTGGGGATCGCTGAACACTATGACGTACTACCGAACGTCGCGCGACGGGGTGTGACGGTTAATATTAACATTTTCTTTCTCCAGGAGGCACAGTTTTAAAAAAAATTTGTTTTTTAATATTGTTTCAAGTTTCAAGTCTCTAGCTCATCGGGAGGTGGTTTAGAATTCGATTACAAGATTTGATGCATACAACAACAACAACAACAACAACAACAACTCGGCAAGCTAATATAAGCGTGGTAAAAATGACAATCTTTACGACCGCAAAGAATAAGAAATTCACCGAAAATATTTAATTCAGGTATTATGAAAATTAATTTGAAAAATTTCGTCTTGTAAAAGAAAGAAGAAGTTTTTTTTAAAAAAATCTAAGTTGGCTTGACAAAGCTTTTGAACTGCAAAGACGTTAGTGTTTACTTACTTGTGTAACGTCTTAGTACGACAGTAATGGTATTTTAGAGTTACTTAAATTGAAATATCTCCTAAACTACTAACTTTTCGACATACATAGGTTAGTACTTTTTTATAACGAATGTCCAGCTGCATCGATTGATGTATTAAAAAATACCTCGTTCCATTTAAAAAAACAAAGTTGACCTTTATATGACCTTTACGCGTCCACTTACGAAAAAACTAATAACATCAAAATATGCTCCACTCGATACCATTCAAGCCTCTGCTGAAACATTTTTTGCTACGAGTAACAGCAGCGAGAAAATCTTGATGTCGAAATCGGGTGATATGATATTATAGTTATTATACATATATTACACACACATATATAGTATTATATATATTATATATTATATTATCTATTATATTAATATGGATGTATTATATATTATATTATATATGGTGAAATAGGTTATATTGTTTATATTATAGTGCGACGAGACAATGTCTCGTCGCGAGCCGCGTCTAGGCCTAAGAGTAAGAGCGATCGAACGGCAGTCATATTTGTAGACTTTGCCGAAACTGGCCCGCACCAATCACCGCGAAGAATCAGCCGCGACGCGAGCGGCACTCTTCGTGGTCCGTGCTTTCGTCTTCTGTCTATATAAGGCAGAACGAGACGAATTTTCACCGGAGTTCACCTGGAAACATTCTCATCCTCGCCAGTCAGTGAACGAGCTCGAATACTCCTGGGTGCGTCCAGGACGCGAGCGCTTCGGTATTCTTCGATCGGGTGCTTCCGTTCGAGCGTACAGACGTTCCTGCTGGACGACGAGGCCGTCCAGTCCGCAGGTTGAGACAACCGCTCCAGGAGACGCTCCCCGTCGAAACCGCGACGTACCGGAATCCGCGACGTATCCGCGCATCCGTAGAACCGTCTCCGGAAAGACGTTCCCGCAAGTCGCGAGAATATTCGCTCACCGTACCAGACCGGCTCGTCGTGCCAGATACCGCTGGACGACGAGATCGCCGTTTTACCCGCGTCCAGAATCCAGCCGCGGTAGCATAGTCCGGAATCGCCAACGCACCGTGTCCGCCAGAAGCATGGTCTCGCTTGTCCGGACCGCACCCGGCCCGTCTTTTAACCCGCGTCCGTAGTTCGTAAGTAGGATAGTGTCAGTTGTAAGTGCGCCGTAAATTAGTGTAGTGTTAGTTGTAAGTGCGCCGACCGAGCCTTGACCGACCAGGCTGACTGTTCGCCGGCCGTTTCTCCGCCGCGTTCTCGCCGGACTGCGAACCTCCGCCGTCGCCGTCGTCGCGTCAGCTACCGCTGTCGCGACAGAGATCGCTGCCGCCAGAAACTCGTCTAGGCACCAGGAATTATTATTAAATAAACCTGAGTTTTTACCAGACTTCGCACAACCTTCATTACTTCCATCCTAACGAACCCTGGTAACTCTTGAGCTACAGGGCATAGCGAAGTCGGATCGTTACAATAGTAATTCGCGCATATTGTTAAATTAGTCAAAAATAATACTTTCAATAAAAATTGTTAATTTTTATTTTTTTATAATTATTTTTTTAAAGATAAAATACTATATATATAAGTTAGTAGGTACATTTTAAACGCGTTAAGCAAAAAAATAATTTTGGCCAGCTAGATTGATCAAATACCCCACTGTGCGACGTGATAATCAGATAATCCTGTATTAGTCGAGGAACGTTCAAGAAAATATTACCGAGAGATCGAAATAATAAATAAGCCACGCACTTGAAGTCTCTTGGTGGGAATTACACGATAAACTGCGCAAACAAACCTTTGATATTGTGTGGCCGTCGGATTAAATGCTCCGAGTGCGCTTATGCTGTTTGCGTATCCGAGTTTATGTATTACTCCATAAGTCTGGCTGTTGTTATATGCTCACGAGAACGCTGCTCTACAATCGTCTAACTAAAAGGGTTAGAGAAGACCGGGGACTGTTCGTCAACTTTTCAGTTTTTCGCTCGTGCAATTTTTGTTTAAGTTAATTATGTAAAAAGGGAATGCGAAAATTATCTCGGAACCTTCCTCTTGTATATTGTAAGCGAAACTTTTAGAAAAATACGTACACAATAAGCTATAAAACATTTACTTGAAACGATTTACTTTTAATCAACTCAGAATAATATCACGTAGCACCTTTTTGGATATGTGTTTCAGTACCTGCTATTATCTTTACGAAGAAAAAATATAGTATTCCATTAAAAAAAAATTATTATATTATTATTATGTTCCACAAACCTGATCATCTTGAAACTTTTGTATACAGGGTGTCCCAAATTGAAATGGCAAAACTTCAGGAGCGTGTAGGGGACCGAAAAACTAAGACAAAAAGTCTTTTAGAGATTTGCTCGGTTTTGCTTCGTTTTGGAGAAAATCGCAAAAATTCAATATCTCGTTGTCAGTTGCTCTCTTGAGTTGTTGTATACACTTGTATTTGTGATCGTTTTGACATTGTTGTATGAGTTATGACGGTGAGATATTATATGTAAACACTTGATGTTATCCTACATTCTTTCGTTTGTTAACATTCTTGCTTCCTTCTATGATTCCTTAATCAGTCTTTAGTCAGTTACTCAGATATTTTGGAGTGAATAGCTTCAGCTACAATGCCGCGTACATATTATAATGTTGAATACGCTGATATAGTTTTCGTGTACGGTTTCTGCAACGGTAATGCTGTAGAAGCGGTGCGTGAGTATGCGCGCCGATTACCTGATATGACATCCATGGATTTCTTCGTATGGGGAACCTTGAAGCAGAAAATTTATTCGGTGCCAATCAATTCAAGAGAGCAATTAAAAGACGGAATCATAGATGCGATGCACCAAATATTACCAGAACAATGTTTAGTTGCAATTTATCAAGTCAGTGCTAGATGTAATGCTTGCATTGCTACAAGGGGGCAACATTTTGAACAATGTCTATATTAAATAGATGATAACGTAAATAAAATGCAAATAAATAAGTACAAAAATGTAAACTTGTTTTGTTTCTTTTTTTGCGATTTTCTCCAAAACGAAGCAAAAACGAGCAAATCTCTAAAAGACTTTTTGTCCTAGTTTTTCGGTCCCCTACACTCTCCTGAAGTTTTGCCATTTAAATTCGGGACACTCTGTATATTAGATAGGTAACAGAATGTTGTTCTTGAATTTTTTGGAAGTGGTCACTCGAAGGGTTGTTTGCAATTTCCACCCCTAAAGAATTAAATGATTTTTTTCTACCCTTAATAATTTGATCACAATTGTGAAAAAATATGTATATGATATGAAGGAGGTAAGTTCGACTATTTTCGTTTTTTAAATATGAATATCTTAATTATTTAACTACCGAGAAAAAAATGATAGAATTAAGGGTATTTGCCCTCATATCATCCTTATATGAAATGTTAGCGATATAAAATTTAGGGGGGTTATCTTTCAACCTAAAACCATTATTTTCTACACAACATCAATAAAAATTGTGGGTAGGGCCAATGGACCATGCTTATCCTCCTAGACCGAATTCGCTAAGGAAAAAATTACTTCAAATCACCTACGGAAATTCCCCCTTCAAGGTTCTCCGAAATTTTTGGGACAACCTGTATAAATGAAACTTTAGAATAAATATCTATTTTTATTCAAAGAGCAACACAGAATGAACAATAAAGGAGGGATCATTTTCGAAATCTGACTAGCAATTACTGCATATATGTATAATTATGGAAATGGACATCTTTGCCAGAGTTCGAGTCAAATTAAACATAATTTTTTAAAATTTAGCCATGTTCTTCTGTGTAACCTATTTTTACGTTAGCAGCTCGAGTTTTTACTAACATATCTTAATAATGTAATTTTATTTATATTATTATTTTTTTGCATATTGTCTCAGTGATAATGAATCTTTCATTAGGGAACAAACTTTCCCAAAATTATGATGTTTCTCCACATTTTGTTTCGTTTAGTACATAATTTCGAACCAATATTCTAGGAATAGAAGAAGAGAACCAAATTTAAAATTTAAATAAATAAAATTTTTAATATACCACGTTTTTAAGACGGACTAAAAAGTATAAAATAATTTTTCCTAGCCCCATACAGATTTCTAACCCCAAACAGATAGTCCTGAAAATTTGTGATTGTGAATTTTTAATAGCTATGAAAATACTTGTAAGATTTTAAACGAAAAACGATGAGATAGAGAAAACAGATGAGAGAGGGAGCATGAATTGAGAGGAATTTTATGTCCCTCTACCTTTTCCTATCTCCCTATCTCCCCCCCTCCCTCCCTCCAACACTCCCGCGCCCTCCCTCCCTGCCACTCTCCCACCTTCTAAAAAAAACTCCAAATAGTATAGTCCAATATTAAAAAGTTATGGACTTTGAAAAGTGTGCCAATATTATTCTGATTCACTGTATACACAGTGTGCAGGTAATTCCAATGTATCAACTTTCTATATCGACTACATCTTTCTCTGTGGCAGATCGATCACCGCGCGACCGACATAATAAATCTTTATCAAAAATATTGACATTCCGCGATGGAAACGGTGAAGTTAAAATTTTATCAATTATCATAAATCTCTTGGGCGAACGTAAAAACGATTCATCTGCGTAACGGCACAGAGCCTCGCACATTTTGAGAGTTGAGTCGAGCAATTTTTCTAATCCTCGCAAGGTAAGGTCTTTTTTTTGTTCTTTTTTCTTTAAAGATGTGCGGAAAAAATACCTTTACGTACCCCCACCCCCGGGAGGGGAGGGTAGTGCGGGGCTCGGAGAACACAGGCGGTCGGTGTCCCGAATACCCACTTTAAAAAATAAAAAAAAATAAAAAACTGCACGTCTAGGACCTTTGGCTTTTTCCATTCTCTCTTCGATTGCCCGAGAGAGCACAACTTAGGGCCCCGCTCTCTGCACATCTCCTAAGCTGTACCGTATTCTGGGCTAGCACCACGCCTGTTCTTGGCCTTTCGCAAGGTAAGGTCTAATAACACATAAATACCATAGTAGGGTGGGGTCTCTTAGATCTCGACAAATGAATTTCATAAGTAGCCTCATTTTTAATAAATTTGGGATAAAAAATAACGCAGGTTAAAAAGTAAACAAACAGATTTCATTTTATTCATATAAAAATTCTTTTCAAAAATCTGAAGCTGGGTCTCTGAGACCCCACGTTACCTTGCGGAAGTTAAATATTTTTCATATGAGAGAAGGCCCCGCTTCGTTATTTTTCACTAAGCCCCACAAAATATAAGGGTGTCCCAAAATTCGTGAACTTTCCCGAAATGGGGTGGTTCCTGAGACCATTTCAAGCGACATTTTCCGTTGCAAAAATGTTATCCGCGGCTTTATTTAGGAGTTATTAACGAAAAACACGGACCAATCACAGCGCGACCTAGACGCGAGTTGCCGCAGTCGGCCAATGGACAGTTGGCGCGCCGGATAACATTTTTGCAAAGGAAAATGTCGCTTGAAATGGTCTCAGGAACCACCACCCCCTTTCGAGCAGCGCGACTGCGGACTCCGTGGTCGCGGGTTCGATCCCGACGTCGCGCCGCGCCACGCCGGCATGGCACCTCTGGAAATATTCCATGTGCCATTTAAACTATGGTGCCCAAGGTGGTTTGGAACCCACCTTATAAATACTGGTAGGTCCCGTCGCGAAAAAACCCTGCCAGTTAAGTGCGACGTAAAATAACCATTAAAAAAAATATATATATATATACATATATAGCTGGCCCTGATCGAGAAAAATTTGCGATCGCTTTGATTCGCAAAAAGCGATTTTAAAAAGTGCCCTTTCAATCAAAGCCTTTGCGAGAATTCGATTAAATGATTGCCGCCCTTTAAATCGCGATAGTTCTAAATGAAATTCCACCGGACAGCGTGAAACACTGTACAATGAAGAACGTTTTAGTATAGGACACGGCACAAACGGCCGATTTATTGAGGATCGCATAAATAGGAAATTTGTTCGGATTACAGGGCGACAACGATCCTTGGCAAACGATTCAAAGCGTTACGTGCTCACATGTTTTTCCACCTGCCCGGTTCTCGATTGCTTATCCCATTTCGCCGAGCATGACACGCCTTGTCCTCTGCTTTCGCGCCATTACGTAGACACTACTGTCACGTAACGCGTCGGTGCTGTCCTGTAAATTCTAGCACGTGTCCGCAACGGTACAAGCGTTGCGCCGCCCGGCAGGTGTAAATAAAGCCCTCGAAGGTGTGGGAACATACGTGGGAGGCCGACAGCCGGATAGGTAAATAGAAAGAAACGCGATGGAAACGCGAGCGCAAACAACAGCAACGCCATTAATACGCGGATCAAGAAAAATTGATAAAATACGTCGCCACCCCCGATACGAATTCCGAGAAAAATTCTACGATGATTGGTACAGGGAGTTTCAAAATTATACGTCGCGACCACTATAGCGTGATTCTACAACTCTGGATGGGTTGAGATCTGTTTAAAAAGTGGACCGCAAAATTGACCTTGAGCCTTGTTTCAAGGTCAAACATCTTTTTTATTGCATCCTATGGTTCTTATCGCGAAGAACGAAAGTCTCAGAGGAGCTACAGGTCTCAAGTCAACCGTTCGCTTAAAAAACAAGTTTATAGTTTCGTAAATTATTTTATTCCATATGTCTACAAGCCGTACCAAAATGGTATTAACATAGAGGGGATGACTCTAAATGATCTACATTAAACATTAGCGTAACAAACATGATTGGTTGTTTGTGGTACTGTTAAAAAATGTAATTGTCTTCCGAGGTCATACAAAGAATTACGTTTATGCTGAAGCTCTAACTACAGCGACTCATATGAAGCAACGTATTATTGCTGCATATTGCAGAATATCAGCCAATGCATTCAATTATATTATTAAACGATGTAGTGAAATAAGGACTCTATCCATTTCAAAAGTGCCGCGATGTAAATAGTTGTTAAGTTGAACCGTTTCTGCAATGAATAACAGAAAACGTTGTAGTGTGACTGTAATGGTATCTCACAATTATTTCAATTGAAATATCTCCAAAACTTTTCGACACAAGTAGGTTAATACTATTTTGTAACTAACGTCGAGTATGCATTATGCATACATCAATGTATTAAAAAATACATCATTCCATTAAAGAAAACGAAGTTGACCTTCATATGAATGACCACACGAAAAAACTAATAACACCAAAATGTACGAAACCGGATTTACGACCCTACAAAAATTCTGCACATGAATTGCGATATTCGAGGACGCTACATACAATGAATCATAGTAATATTCGGACACTTTTAATAAACGATAACTGTAACGCGACGAGGAACGAGACAACCCCAGGGGTGCCAATCCGCCTCGGCACTACCCTGAGATTAAGAAAAGAATCGCGCCGCGACCGAATGTTCTAGAAGACCGCATGTTCGAGAAACTTCTAAAATCCCTAACAACGCCCAAACAAGGGTTAGCAACGACTAGTATAAATACCGGTAGACGATCGCGGAGAAATCACTTTTGCTGCGCCTGTGGGAGAGGACGAGGTAAGACCACGGCCGCCCATAGGTTAGGGAGAGTACGAAGCAATGCTATCGGACGCCCGGCAGCTCAGAAGAGGACAGGGGTTGCACCTGGACGCCTCTCTGGATAAATGGGAGAGGACGGCCATGAAGGCCGGCCGCCCGCCGAGAGGAAAGAACAGGGTAGCTTCCTGGCCGCCTGAAAGTAGGTTCACCAGGTTACTCTGTACGTCTTGGAGAGGACGGCCATGAAGGCCGGCCGCCGAGCTTACAGAGGACACCTGGTGAAACCGAGTCGTCGTCGTTTTTCCCAATAGGAGAGTACGGTTGAGATAAACCGGACGCCTGATGGGAAAACCTTTTATTAGTAAAATTATTTTAATCTTTCGTTGCTAACCTTCTTCAAAGGTTTATTGTAAATTCTACGAAAACTTTCGATGTATGAAACTAATTGGAAAATATATTCTTTGTTCAGAGAGAAATCCCAATTCCTATTCCTTGCGATACGAGAGAGAGAACCTGTTCCTACTAGTATGTCGGATCCTACAAAAATTTTGACGCCCAACGTGCAGGCCGAGGCTCACGACCTGAATTCCGACTCCATCTCCAATTCTGACCTGAGTCCCAGTCCAAGTATCCAGTTTTCACCGAGCCAATTTTCCCAGCTCCTGGGATCCCTGAACGATAAACCTCCTGTTTGTCTAAAAAGTTTCACGAGATGTAAGGAACGTTTCGATGGCTGTCATGACTACATGAAAGTCAGCGCGTTCATCGCCGCTATCTCGATATTTAAGGATATCGAAAATATTAGCGATGAAAACGCTTTGAAAGGATTACCACTGCTCTTCGAGAAACACGCAGCTATCTGGTGGCGAGGTGTGCGAGGATCCGTATCAACATGGAAGGAAGCCTTGGATACGATCAAAACAACTTTTGCACCTCGACGTCCCGCACATCAGATATACACGGAGTTGTTCCGGACCACGCAGGACGCAAACACTCTGACGGATCTGTTTATTAGCCAGAAACGGGCACGGCTGGCAGAATTGCCAAACCCGCACCCGGAATCAGTCCAAATAGACATGATCTACGGTCTCTTACGCCTTCCACTTCGGAAGAAAATTCCCCGGGAATCGGTAAAAACATTCACCGACCTGATCAAGCGTGCCCGAGAAGTAGAAGATCTCGAGAAGGAGACCCAGGGTAAACAACGACAACCATCTACGCATTACCATCGGACGGAGGGGATATTTGCCAAACCGTATCCCAGGGACCACCGCCGCTGCAATATTTGCCGCCGCCCAGGACACGCCACCGCCGACTGCCGTTTCCGAAAAAACAACGTGCCAGTACCGAAGCCAACGACCACCTCAACCACGCTGCAGCCAGGATTCACGCAGCCCCCAGTGAGTCGCACTCCGCTGCAATGCTACGGATGCGGTAAACCGGGAGTCGTACGCAGCAAATGCCCGGACTGCACGAAGACGGCCAAAACCCCGACGTCTGCAGCATTTTGCACAGTAAGTGCAACCATACATCCACGACAGCGACCAGCGGTCGACATCACCATCGCCGGAGAAAAAGGGCAGGCCTTCTTCGATACAGGAGCGAAGTGCAGCGTTGCGAGTCAGAGCTTGTACTCTCTGTTGAAGACGAAAGGCTACCTATTCGAAGAACGGAAAATGGAAGTCGCGCTGGCAGACGGAAACCCACGCATTCAGGGTGTTAAAGCGGCTCATCTTGAAGTAGAGCTTCGTGGTCGCTGCCTCCGGACCACCTTCATTGTCTTGCCGGAAGGAAAGGACAACCGAACTCTGCTGGGCGTCGACTTCATCGAAGACGCAGGAATTGTATTGAATGTTCCGCAGCGGACATGGCATTTCGTGGAGGCACCAGAAAATCTACACGATTTCCAGGATGAAGTTCTGTTTGGGAATGCATCTTTCGGCAAGGGGGAGACCGGAGTCCCTCTATTATCCTTAACGACAGATGCGATTCGCGAGATTCAGAATTTCGCGAAACCTCCGCCGAAATGTCTGAGCCCGATTCGGGAAGTTACAACAACACTCCAGGCTTACCTGCAGGAGGAAATCGAAATGGAGGAACCAGTGCCAAACGCAAATTATCCAGATATCGACAATTTTTTCGAGAGATGCATCCAAACATTTGAGACGAGGATGGACATCGCTACCGTCGACATCGAGGAAATAAGGGAGGACGAAGCGGTAAGTATCTCCCCCGAAGAAAAGCGAAAACTCTGCGACTTATTGAGAGAAAACGCTGATTTATTTCAAGCCAACACATCACCGAGCAAGGAAGCTGTCCATAGAATAAACACCGAGGACCACGCTCCAATCGCTGTGCCGCCATATCGCATACCACCCGCAAAGAGAGAACTGCTGCGCACCGAAATAGAAAAAATGATGGAAGCAAAAGTCATCGAGGAATGCGAATCACCATGGGCCGCACCCGTAGTTTTAGTGCCTAAAAAGGACGGCAGTATTCGGGTTTGCGTGGACTATCGCAAACTCAACGCCGTTACCATTACTGATTCGTATCCTCTGCCACGGATCGACGACCTGCTCCATTCGGCCAAGAGAACGGGATTCATGTCTGCGCTGGATCTACAATCAGGCTATTGGCAAATTGGCGTACGAGAAGAAGATCAAGACAAAACGGCCTTCACGACACCTTTCGGAATTTTTCGATTCAAGCGGATGCCGTTTGGGTTGAAGAATGCACCGGCTACATTTCAACGCCTCATGGACCGGATGAGAGCTGGTTTAGGAGATCGCAATATTCTCGTCTATCTGGACGATATATTGGTACTCTCCGCCAACTTCACCGAGCACCTCGAGGACTTGAGAGCAGTTTTTAACAGACTTCGCCAATTTGGTCTCCGAATGAATCGGCAGAAATGTCGTCTGGGATGAGCCGAGAAATCGCAAACTACGTTCATGCTTGCGTGGAGTGTCAAAGGTATAAAGCAAACAATTTGAAACCAGCCGGTTTGTTACAGATGCCCGTCATGCAGCAGGTAGCCCACTGTTTTGGGCTGCAACAGGCGTTCACCCCTGTCTATCATCCCGAGGCCAACCCGGTGGAACGGAAGAATCGCGATCTGAAGGCGCAGCTTGGAATCTACGTCGGTAGAGACCACTCTACATGGGACGAAAGGCTGCCAACCATACGATTTGCGATGAATTCGGCCCGGTGCGTGACAACCGGGTACTCAGCAGCCTTCCTTACGTTCGGGAGAGAGCTGAGAACGCCCGATGACGCCAATCGGGACTTGAGGACCATCATCCAAGCAGAAAATTTCCTGCCGGAAATTACTCCAAAACTGTTGACACTGGCGGACACGATGCAGATAGCCCAGCAGAACCAGGAACGTCAGCAGGAGCAGAGGAAGGAGTATGCCGATCAACGACGCCGGCCCAATCCTGGTTACGAGAGAGGAGACCTGGTGTGGGTAACCACTCACACCCTCAGCCGACGAGAGAGGAACTACACAGCGAAGTTCGCACCAAAGAGGGACGGACCATACGTGGTGAAGCGCCGCATAGGGTCCAACAGCTACGAGATCGAGACCCGTGAGGACCAGCCTGTGTGCGTAGGGGTGTACCACACCTCGGCGCTAAGGCCCTACAACGGAGCACGGGCGAACCCACCACCAGATCCAGTAACAACCATCCGTAAACGAGGGCGACCTCGTAGGCAGCACGAGGGTCAACCAACACAGCGTCCAACGAAGCAAGCTCGGCGCAAATGAAGGAAGTCCTGGACTACTCGTCGAGGACGCCGTCGTGTCCAGAGGGGGAGACTGTAACGCGACGAGGAACGAGACAACCCCAGGGGTACCAATCCGCCTCGGCACTACCCTGAGATTAAGAAAAGAATCGCGCCGCGACCGAATGTTCTAGAAGACCGCATGTTCGAGAAACTTCTAAAATCCCTAACAACGCCCAAACAAGGGTTAGCAACGACTAGTATAAATACCGGTAGACGATCGCGGAGAAATCACTTTTGCTGCGCCTGTGGGAGAGGACGAGGTAAGACCACGGCCGCCCATAGGTTAGGGAGAGTACGAAGCAATGCTATCGGACGCCCGGCAGCTCAGGAGAGGACAGGGGTTGCACCTGGACGCCTCTCTGGATAAATGGGAGAGGACGGCCATGAAGGCCGGCCGCCCGCCGAGAGGAAAGAACAGGGTAGCTTCCTGGCCGCCTGAAAGTAGGCTTCACCAGGTTACTCTGTACGTCTTGGAGAGGACGGCCATGAAGGCCGGCCGCCGAGCTTACAGAGGACACCTGGTGAAAACCGAGAGTCGTCGTCGTTTTTTCCAATAGGAGAGTACGGTTGACGATAAACCGGACGCCTGATGGGAAAAACCTTTTATTAGTAAAATTATTCTTAATCTTTCGTTGCTAACCTTCTTCAAAGGTTTTATTGTAAATTCTACGAAAACTTTCGATGTATGAAACTAATTGGAAAATATATTCTTTGTTCAGAGAGAAATCCCAATTCCTATTCCTTGCGATACGAGAGAGAGAACCTGTTCCTACTAGTATGTCGGATCCTACATAACTAATTTAATATCGGACCATGGACTCTTGAAGATATTTGAGAAGTTCGTGCAATAAAGAGCAATAGAAATTTTGAAACAATTTCAATTGGTCGGAATTACGAAGAAAATACAATAGTGAAAAAGAAAATAAAATGGTGGTTGTTTACAATTTTTTATGTGGAAATGCATTGAAAATTAAAAAATACATTTTGTAGATGAAAGAAAATAAACTAGTGGTTGTTTACAATTTTTGTATGTGGACCGACATTGAAAATTAAAAAAAATACAATTTGTAGATGTGTGTCTATTATACATAATCTGAAAATTTGAATAAAAAATTTTATAAAAAAACATATCTTAAATTTTTATTAACAACCCAAATAAAAAAGTTTTCAAAAATGATTTTATTATTTTTGCATGAAACCTTGTAAATTGTAATTTTCATAGCTCTTAAAAATTCACAATCATAAAGGACCCCGCACTAAACCACGTGAAATGGGTCCTCGGCGAAAATGGCTGAATTTGAAAATATGTTGTACCTTTTGGGTCACTGAATAAATGTATCTCAGGCAAAATTATAAAAAATGCACAGTTTCGTTGTTTCAACCCTTCATAAGCCTGC